>NC_135856.1:31575314-31700314 GCF_031162955.1 Sander vitreus
TCTCTGCCCCATGTAGGCTGAATCCTTAGGGAGCGTTCGGTATTTATGGAATGGGCCATCGGAGGAAAATAGGGGAGGGTCATGTCTTTTTATTCTTTGTTGAGGGGAGGGTCACCCAAAAAAAAATTGTTTCGGGGGGGGGTCACCAAACTTTTGTATTCATGAAAACAGCTAAATTTCAAAGTGGCTTGTTTGGTGCATGTTTATTCATGTAGCTCTCAGTCTCGGCCCTCCTTCGCTACCAGATGGGTCTGACCCATGAGTTTGCTGGGGGGGGCAGGGGCAGCACTGCCCCCTGGTGGCTGAAACGGGTAATTGCATTGTTTAAAAAACGAGTGGAATAATTATATCTGGCATGACCAGATATTTTATAAATATCTTAAATAACACAAAACAACTAAAGGGTGGTAGGTAATACATCAGATTTCATATACTGCTTTAGTAAAAAAAATATTACCTGGCTGACGATGGGAGCAGCAGGACGCAAAAAACGAAAGTTACTGTTGCATTAGTCTGGGCTTATTGCCGTGTCAACGCTGCAATAAAGGTTTCCTAAATGCCATGTATATAAATGTGATGTCAGCTTACTAATTGATTGCGGGTTTTGTGTAGATTTGGACTTTTATACGTTTATTCCACTTTGTTTAAACGGCGAAGTGGAGAGGCCTCGTTCACCTGTTTGGAGCTGGCTGGTGAATGTGACGCTTATATAGGCCTTGCTGGATACACCGTGACCCTTCTTGTGGATCTACTGATCACTGTGGATTACTTTTTTTTTTCTTCGTGTAATTGGATTACGGCAAAATACGGATCTTTTTTCTCAACGTGTCTTAACGTTTTATGGTGTGACTGCGCTTCGTTTCTGCGTTTGGAGAGGCATCTCAACAGACTGTTAGGTCCAACAGTGAGTGTTCACTGTTACATTTTAGTTGAATTTAAGACAGAATTTTAAGACAGCCGTGCCGCGATTGGATTTCATAAGTGTGAATTGTTAAATTGTTACAATGTAATTTAAAATCTGCTTTAAAAATAAATATATATGTTTTGGAATATAATGTTCAGCTTCGGCAGCTTTACCTATGTGCTAAAATATACAATGACTGAGGAAGCCTAGTGATGAGTCCATAGCAACCAGTGTTGAATTGGTTATTTCCCAGTGTCCTTTGCTGAATGGTCTCAATGTTTTATTGTTTTATTTTATATGAATACTAGTTTACTAGAGGAGAAACTTAGTATTTGAAGTATTGCAGTAATGCAGGAAGTGTGCATTTAGTTTAGGGTCAAGTCTTTTTAGCCTAAAGGTCCCAAAACTCCTCCGGTGGCCCCTTAAATAAGTAACGAACGGTCCCTTAGCAGCGGCCCGGGTTCGAATCCGACCTGTGGCCCTTTTCTGCGTGTCATCTCTCCCCCCTTTCCTGTCTATCCACTGTAATAAAGGGAAAAGCCCCAAAAATTATCTTAAAAAAATAAAAGTAATGTCAATAAATGAGAGCACTTTTTTTTTCATCCCTGAATGCTGTGTGGACCATAGACTGTATGTCTATGGTGTGGACTAGCCAGACCTTCTTCGGCAGCGCTGTGGAGTAAGGTCTGGCAATGCCAGACTAGCTTCAAGTTGGCACTTAACATTTGGCCCTCACACTGTAAATAAGGTGATTAAATGCAAAGCCACATTAGTCAAATATATAACCACTAACCTACATACTGTAGGAAGATATTTAAACTAAAATAGTGTTTGGGTCTTAAAGGGTTGAAAAAGAAGGCTTCGTGGCATTTCTTGTATTTGACACTGTCACAACTTTTGAGTTAAGTCAGTTTTCCTTTACCCAGTATGTAGAGCTGAAATAAACAGTAATTTCTTTATCGATTAGTCTGCTGGTTATTTTCTCTATGAATTGAATGAATTGTTCGGTAAGAAAATGGTGACATTTTACAAAACTCATTGCAGATATGCAATTTACAATGACATAAAACAGAAAAACAGAAAATCCTGACCTTGGAGAAGCTGGAACCAGAGAAAATGCATGCAGGGTCTACATCTGGACAATGGAGTAAAACATATATTATATATATTTTGAAGTAAGAGGGATGACACTGTAGTATGAGCAAGATATGTAGTCTAGCAGTAGCAAGGACATGTGATGGTGCTGTTAAAGGGTAACTACCGCTTTTTTTACCTGGACCCTATTTTCCTATGTTTTTGTGTCTAAGTGACTGATGGGAACAACAATCTTTGAAATTGCTGTTACACAAGTATAATGAATCAATCATAGTCAGAACACACACACACACACACACACACACACACACACACACATCAAGAACACTCATTTATAATAATAATAATAATATAATACACTTATTTGATATAGCACCTTTTACAGACAAAGTCACAAAGTGCTTCACATAATAAACATTTGTAAAAAAATACAGTAAGATCCAACAAAAAATAATTGAAAAAGCTAAAAACATGGCAACACGTTTAAAGATTAAAACCTAAAACCCAAAGTTACAAACTTGAGTCAAAAGCAAATTTAAACAAGTGTGTCTTCAGCTGCTTTTTAAAAGCTTCAACAGAGACTGGAGAACGTAAGACAGTAGGAAGGGCGTTCCACAGGTTTGGAACGATCACCTTTAGTTTTTAAACGAGTGCTTGGGACCACCAGTAATCCCTGGTCAGAAGACCTGAGGGACCTGTTAGTAGTGTACGGATGGAGCAGGTGCCTGACCATGCAAAGCTTTATAAGTCAGAACCAGAACTTTAAATTGGATCCTGTACTTGATCGGAAGCCAATGTAATGAGTATAAAATTGGAGTGATGTGCGACATCCTGCTGGACTTGGTCAACAGCCTTGCAGCAGAGTTCTGGACCAGTTGTAGACGGTCCTGGGACGACTTGCTGAGACAGGTGAAAATGGAGTTCCAGTTATCAAGCCGGGATGATATACTTCCCAGCATACAGCTGCATATACATACATCTAATACATCTGCGTATACACAAACACTATCATTAACAGACTTAAGAGCATACATTCATGTGATTTGGCTTAAAGTTTTTATAATGAAACAAAGATAAAGGAGAAAACGCACATAAAGAAATAAAATAAAACAGCGATAATCATTATAGGCCTCTAAACTTTTATGAAAGAGGAACATTTTGGTTGGACCCAGTTTATATAGTCCATATGAAAAATATTTGTTGGGTTAGAAGAAGTAATATCAGGGCTCTTTTGCTGGGAAGACTGTGGCCGAAGAGCTGGGTCATAGGTCAAAAGACAACGTCATTGTTGTGTCACAGTATTGAATGTGAGGCAACAGGGGGACCCCCTAACACAGGCAGACAGGCAGGCTGATAGATACAGTACGGGTAGGCTACAGTTGTCAGGGTAACACGGCAGTTCGTGTAAATGTCACGTTATTTTTTATCTATTGATACGTGTTCACAGGGACGTTTTTCTCATTTTTTACGTGGTGGCCAGCACGAAAATGTGAAGTAATGTATTTCAATGGGAAGCATATTTCGTGGTCACAGCACAAAAATGGTAGGGAGTAGTATAAAAAGAAAATCCGCGTAGGGAGGTTGGTCGGGGTGGTGGATGGGTCAAACAATACAGGACTTTCACGTTTTTTGTTTCCCGTAGTCTTCCTAATCACAACCGTCCCGTTATTGTCGCGCGTCCCCAGCTGCCATCTCCCGGCGTGTGAGGCGCCCTTTCCCCATAGTGTTTTTCCTAAACCCAACCTCCGCCATCCCGTTATTGTGGCGCGTCCCCAGCGGCCGTCCCCCGCGGCCATCTCCCGGCATGTGAGGCGCCCTTTCCCCGTCCTTTTCGGCTGCCTCCCGGCATATGGGGCGTCCTTTTCAGCCACCACGTAAAAAACGAGAAAAACATCCCCGTGAACATGTAGGCCTATCAATAGATTAAAAATAACGTGACATTTACACGAACTGCCGTGAGACTGGGTTGTAACAGGTACAGGTTTTAGAGGCTTGAAAGCAAAAGCATGAAGCAAAAAAGCAACTATACAACTTGACAAACTGCAGGAGTGAGTTAAATATCTGCAGGGCGAGGGCAGAAAAGTGGGAACAGCTGAGCACGCAGGCTGGGGGGGGGGTTAAGTGACTGGGACTGAGTTACAGAGATATTTGGAATGCCATTTGATTCTTCCCCCTTTAACAGCTATTTTTACTGTTGTCCAAGATCATCAACAACAGGCTAAAGGCATGGTCACACATGCCTGCTGAGGCGATACCGGCTTGTTAGACACAACAACAATCACCATCTCCTCCACATGGCTCACTGGGAAAACTCCAGCCAAGTGGTGTCAACCACACACAATGCTTTGCTATTGGTTGAAGCTTTGACTTTGCTGGTCCAGGGTTCAACGCTCAAAGTTTTTTTTTTCACTTGTCCAGTCGAGCAAGTAAAAAAAAGTCAATTGTTAATTTGAACTGGCCCTTATACAATTTTACAAAAAAACACTGTCAAAATTCAGACCAAAAAATAATAATAACATTAAAATAACCTGTCAAAAATTGAAAAGTTGAAATGTCGGGAAAAAAAAGTCAAACGTTGAAAGCATCAAAAGTGTAAAAAGAATGTTGAAAAAACCTTCAAAAGCATCAAGCACCAACTCAATTCTTGATTGGCCAACAGCACATTCACATCAAATGGTTATGATACGATGATGCCCCGACGGGCAAGTGGGTGTTTAACTTTCGTCGGGCAATCCTTATTGTTGAACCCTGCGGTCAAAGTTGAATTTTTTTTTTTTGCCACCGGAAGCAAATGTTTCATTCCCCCTCCACTCGCATATAATGGAAGTGAACCAAAGACCTTGCCCCAAAAAACGGTGCTCTCTTCCATAGCATATGTAGCAAAGATCTGTTCCACTCTAGATTTAGACGGTCTGTTGGGATGCAACAGGCTCCATCATTACTAAAAATGGTAAATGAGTTGCTGCTCCCAAGTTTTGCTCAGCACCTTTTACCTCAGACTGCTAGCTAGCAAAATGGTTAGCAGAGCACAAATTCACCTATAGACCGACTTGTGTCACCATTTAAAAAATAAGTCAGTCAAATGAGCTAAGGTCTTCAGTCTGATGATCTTAATATCTATTTGCAGTGGTTGTGTATAGGATTGGGCATCGAGAACCGATTCCTACTTGGTATCATTTCAAAAATTACGATTCCAATGGAATCGTTTCTTTATTGGAATCGTTTGGAATCGTTTGGAGGATTTGGTTTCAAATCTGATCATGGGTTTTGGTTTCCGTAGCGGCCAGGCGCTTGTTGTGTTGCAGCCTTGAAGCACAGTAAGCGGCACTCTAGTGTGGCTTTATTTTATGTTGAAAAAGCCCTTGTAAAACTGCAACCCACTATTGAATCAAAATAAAACGTTCCTCTTATTTGTGAAATAAGCATGTGACCCGTTTCAACTCCACCCCTCAAAGAATCGGAATCGAGAATCGATAAGAACCAGAATCGAAAGGAAGAATCGCAATGGGAATTAGAATTGTTAAAATCCAAACGATGCCCAACCCTAGTTGTGTATCCCCTTCCTGCTGATCAACCACACATCTACAAACAAACATTGTTCAGACTGCTTTCAACCACAAGTTCCAAGAACCCTGGGTCTGGAGCAGGACAAAGTCTGGAAGTGAGTGATGACTTCTTAATGATTGTAAGATCAGTATTCATCAGTATTACACTCTTCTCCTTCCATCCATAAGCTCAAAGCACAGCTAGATATAAACCAACATCAATACCTTTACATTCACTTAAGTAACCTGAATTTTTCAATGTCATGCAAATGAAAAGTACTGTTTATGTAATTTATTTAGGAGATTAGAGAAACCAATCAATGAATCACAGTGGGCAAATATTTCAATTTGGCTGTGCAGAATTCACTCTAAAAGACAAAAGAACAGTACTCGTTAATCAGTATTTTTCATTCTTTGCTCATCTTCCTCATCTTTCCCCAGGGTCTTGGTGTTTCACTTCAGTGCTTCCACCAGAGGACCCTGTCTGCCTCTTCATCACAAACCAAGCCTGCCCAGTTAACCTGCCACGCTGCTGCAGCTCTTGCCATCGCCATACTGGGAATCCTTCCGGCCTTGGTTGGGGTTGTTGCTGCCTCCACGGGTGCGAATTAGGTTGAGGAGGTGACAAATAATCACAGTGTTGCCAGGAGCTATTGGTATTGTTTGGCCAAATCATTTGCAGAATTTCTGTATAATACTAATACTGTATAATAATTGCTTATCTCTTGTCAGGCCACAGACAATTCACTCAGTGATAAAGCTGCTCATCAGACAGTATCAGACAATACGTTCTTAACAGGGTTCAAAATTAACTTTTTTGTCCACCAGCCAAATGGCAAGTGAATGTTCAAATTTTACCAGCCATTCAATAGATTACCATTGTTTCTTTGGCTGGTAAGTGAAGCAAATCTACCAGCCACTTGCATATTTTACCAGCATTTGGCTGGTGGATGGTGCTAATTTTGAACCCTGGTTCTTAAGTATATCCCGTATTTGTGCATAAGTCCGAGAAAGTGCTTTAGACGCATCTGCATGGCAACTCTGTGTGGATGACGGCGATTTCAAAATATATTCCAACTTATTGTCTGCATTATTGAAATAATCTGTTCAATCTATGAGTAGAACCTACACAAAAGGCGTATAAAGACTGCATAGGTCAAAAATATGACTTTCATCTTGATAGCTGCGTTGCGTTTGTATTAGCACATTGTTCAGTAAAATGTTTCTATTTTGATTATTATTACTACTATACAGTTATAATAATAGAGAAGGCGTTTAACCCCGGTGTCAGCAGCAGTGGCAGCAGAAGTGGCAGCGAAAACTGTCCTGTCCTGTTAGTAGTGTCCTGAGGAGTGTCCCAGGACAGTCAGACACTGTCCTGTACACTGTCCTGTGACCCCCATGACTGATCCCTGACAGTCAGACACTGTCCTGTACACTGTCCTGTGACTCCCAGACACTGTCCTGTGGCCTGTACAGACACTGATACGCTTGGAGTTATGCAATAACAACAAATCATACCAGTAATCTAAATTTGTTCATACATTAGTGTAACATAATCTTTGAAGGGCAGATCATCTTCATTAGCTGGTTTTGTGCTACACTCTGTGATTTTCAACAGGGCAGATTCATTCTGCAAAACAACCCAGTATGTAGACTATGACTATGTGTAACTACAATAATCATCACTTCAGGGATGCCCCATTGGCTTAGCTGAATACGTAGACTATTTTATCTAAGCTGAAAAGAGACAGTAGCTGATTTAATGATGTGTCAAGAGTTGACCTGAGTCTGACACAGATGGATGGGGTTGTAGGGCCTAAAAAGGCCGCTGAGTTAAGAAATGGGTCAATCTATTTTTAAGACAGGAAGTTTATAGACCTGCAACAACAATTTAGACAAGACTCCCTGACATACGTGTTTGTTTGTGATGAGACTGGTGTCGTGAAGATCCCAACACCAACGTTGTTACCAGGGCTGTGACCCCAGGTTCAAAAAACAAAAATAGTTCTCACAGAAAATGGGTACTAACCCTCTGATGGAGGCATACTGTATTTAAAGCTCCTAATGATGGCTGTTATAGATAAACATGTACAACCTTAGACCCAGTTGGTGTTATGCCATAGCCAACTCACAAAAGCAATTTATCCCATTGCCTGACAGTCAAAATGTTCTACTTTCAGATGCTTGACACAACTTAATAAAATCCAACCAAACAAGACTTGTTAAGGCAAAGAATGTAGGGAAGACTCCTCTGTTGGAGTTGTTGGAACTGCAACAACATGATATCATGGTGCTCTAGCTGTCCATCATGCGTGTGTGTAGCATGTATGGAAAAGTGTTTGTATTCCACCAAATATCCCTCATTTTACTGTGTATTCATTTTTGTTTATTTGCTCCTTATTCAATGAAGGGACTGTGTATGTATTTTGCATGGGTAATGCGCCCTCTGCTGGTCGTTTTGTGGACGTACTATTTGTTTTCCCGGTTCTCGTCAGACGATGTTGGAGAGCGGTAGGTACTTTGTGTAGCGCGAGGTGGATGTATAAAATACTATGTTTAATGTGTATTTAAGTGATTAGACAGGCTGATTGTGGTTAGTATAGGTTTTTAGCAGTTGGACTGTTTCATTTTCTTTTGTGTATTTCTGTTTACTTTCAGTTCAGAGTGTTTTAGTGAGCTAGCTTACATGCTATGTTTTCATATGTATCTGCGTTGGCATTCGCCATTTTGTGTCCTGCAATGCACCCGTATAAGTATATGTATGTTCTCTTTATGTTGTTAGGCGTATGTTGAGGGAATTTTACCAACGCTGTGTTTCTCCTCTCTAAAACACTCAATAGGTATGTTATTTGCACAGGACTTATTGTGATTTAAAATGTGTATTTTGTATAAGGTGACCAGATTTCTGAGACAAAATCTCAGACATTTTCAGCTCAGAAGCATAAATACCTCCAAAACAGGTAATGTTTTTAGCTTTGTAAACTTAAAACGGGGACACTTCCCCAGGGGCGTCACTAGACCTCGAGCTACGCTGGGGCACAAGCATGATCCCCTGTAAGAACATTTTGTCTATTTTAACGTTTAAATGCATCAATCTAGTGCACTTTGAAAAGAAATTCAGAGGTTAGACTTGATTATTCTTATCTATGGATGGAAATATTTGTGCTGTAGCCTGAACTATTTTGCACTTCAGAATTTTAACCATGCACACACAGGTGGAATAGTTTTTTCTTCATATTTTTGCCTTAATGTCACTAGGAAGCATACCAGTAGAAATATATATTCATATTTGTAAGTGAGATTGTCTGTAAAATTACAACAGTTACGGGAAAACGCATCAAAATAGATTTATAACAAATTAAACAAGTTTTCTTACAACACAAGGTTTATTTCAACTGATGGTCATATTGAACTGGTACAACATAAAATACCTGTACAGTATAAAATATATAAATAAAGACCATGTCTACAGAACAGAACTGGTTGTACTGGTGTTTTACTGGTTGTACAGTATAAATAAATAAAGAGAACAGGACACAACTTTTCTTTCAACATTGTCTTAGCGCTTCTCTGATTCGTTCCGTTTTGTTGTCTCTATCAATTTCTTCACTTACACTGTCACTCTGTCAAAATATGCACACACATGGTACGCTAGGGTTTGTCATGTAGTGGACCCGTGCGCTGACGTGCACTAACGTGCAAGTGGCACGGTAACTGGCCAATGAAACATGAGCGTTACAGCGTTTCAAGTTCTAAATCAAACACAACTAAGCCACATAGCCAACAGACGGGACGCAGTGCTCCACAAAATAAACTAAATATTGCATACTTATCGCGACACTTTCGATATAATATTGCACAATGTGATATTGCGATACTGATATTGAGTCGATATATCTTGCACCCCTAGTCATAGAAGAAACAATCAAGACTCAAGTCAATAACATGCACATTGAATATATTCTGACAGATGTAACCTAATCTGTGTATTTTTCAGAGGAGTGAATCTTTCTAAGGATTTGTTTGTTTTTGGCCAGCTTCTCCATGAAGTCCTGGCATGGAAGGTTGAAGTTGGCCTTCACTGTGAGCAGGGCCTTCATGGTACAGACTGTGAAGCGATTTCTCTCTGCAGTCCACACATCGTTCATCAGAGAGAAAACCCTCTCAACGGGAGCATTGCTCCCTGGTAAACAGATTACCACAGATGCCAATTTAGCTAGGTTGGTGTGGAATTTCAGTGAGTTCGAAATGGCTTATTACTGTTCCCCATCTCTGAGTGAGAGGTGTCTCATCTCTCTTCTATTCCTCCAGTATCCCCCCCTTAAGGAACTCCTGGAGACCAGACACCAGTAGTAATTAGCATGCGGCAGGGGGGTAGGGGTAGGGGTGCGCGTGCATCTATTTTCTAGCGTTCTGATTGGTCAGGGGGAAAAAACTATTATTATATATTATATATTATATTAAAATAAAAAAACGCTGGAATAAAAGACATCAATAGTCCCCGGTTTGTTGTCCCCACTGACGGGAAGGGACCTCCGTGAGAACCAGAGTCATGACTGCCCTGAGTGACCTGTCACAGTCTGGTGACAGTTTTTAAATTATGTATTCCTAAAGGGCGTCTGGTGTGGGGGGGTTATGTTATAGCTACCGCCCCAACTGTAGTGACGTTTCGCACCCCCGAGTGCGTGATGACGTCGTCACAGAGGCCGCACCTGTGTGATGCCGTTAATATTGGAGTTTATCTAGATCAAATTGTTAAAAACGCCGTTGTTAGACCAATGGGTAATGGCTAAAAGTTAGGAGTCCCCTATGATGGTCATATGGTCATAGGGGCGGGGGGTTATGTAGGGGGGGTATAAACGGCTATGTCTCAACATGTCTGGCCACTTTTTTACCTGCCGTTTTTAGCTAGCTAGCTAGCTAGTTTGTCAGTTTGTTTTGTCCCTTCGATCATCTCAAACAGACCAACAGTGGATTTTTCTTTTAAACTCCTTTGGGGAAAAGCAAGAGGAAAAACGTCTTACAGCCATGTCTACAAAGGGTGAGTAAATAAAAATGTTATGTTTAAGCCTATTCTAAGATATTTAATTTCATATCATTCATGAATTAAAACGTTTTTGTGGCATATATGTTTATCTAGCTAGTCTGTATCAATAGGTCCTTCTGCAAAGATTAGGAGCAAGCATTTTTGGGACGATGATGATGATTTTCAACAAGGTAAATTATATATATATGAAAAAAGACAGTGCTATTTTATGTCAGTGTTTGGGGGTTCATGTATTTCTGTTGTTTTTTTGTGCAAGGAGACCAGTATTACAGGATATAAGTATATCTAGAGACTATATATATATATATAAGTTATTAAACCAATAATAATTATTAAGAAAAAGAAATCGAGCTGAAAGCACTAAGCAAGCTGAAATTGGGTAATTATCTACAGAAATGTTTATGTGATTTTTATTATTTATTTTATACCAGGTGTTTTATATCACTAATGGTATCTTATTGTGTAGGTCGTCTTTACCTCTACAAAAGCGAGTGTGGTGAGGGGGTTTCAATAAAACCAAGAGTTGAAATCCTTGGGCTCCAACAGGGATGTGAACCACTATTTGTGGACGATAATATCCCCAAACCAAGTCGTCTTCGCCGAATAAGGAAGATATCTATTGTGGTGAGTTGAAAAAAGAGCAAGTAAAATAATGTAATATTTAAAAGGGGTTATTTTCTCATAAAGTGTGTGTGTGTGTGTGTGTGTGTGTGTGTGTGTGTGTCTCAGAAATCTCAGGGGTCTTCCCCACCCAAATCATCATGGTCGACCATTGCTAGTGATGAGGCAGCATCTACTGTGGTAACCGAGGGCCCTGATTATGCTGTAGAGGTACCAAACTTTGTATCTAACTAGATATACTCAACTAACGTGGTAAAAATCTTTTATCTGTATATTAAAACTGTTCGACCCCATTTGTTTTCAGATGCTAAATGCTATAGCAGCGTTGCAGAGAGTGCATCCAGAGGCAGGGGGGTCATTCACACCGTCATTGGAGGTGTTACGTTTCCCAGAGAGATACGGTGATGATAAGGGGCCAACAGGAGGTGTTTTACAACGTGGGGGTCGTGGCAGATTTCCAGGACACAGAAGTGTCAACGGTGCCCACAGTCGTAATTGACCCAATCCAAGTTCTACCTCAAAGAGGAGTTGAAGAGGTGAGTACCTGCTAGTGTGTTTTATGGGTCTGTAGCATTGTGTGGAGGGGTTATCACATGTTTGAAGGTGTGTGTGTGTGTGTGTGTGTGTGTGTGTGTGTGTTTATTTAAACAAATGTGTTTTTATTATGTCATAGGCAGCCCTTGAAGGAGAAAACAACGAATCACCAGAATTAGACCACACACCGATTACCCCTAATCTGGACCCGTGTCAGTGTCGTGGGAATGAAGGTGATATAGAATGTGCTTGTATGTGTTTTATTCCAGACACACCCATCAGCCAGAGGCCTGGTGTTTCCTATAATCACACGGTCAATGGAGCAGACAAAGGGTGCCCCAGTGCTCATGCATCAGCAAACGTCTCGAAAAACGATTATTTTAGTACTAACAACAGTTTTGAGACAGTCGCCCCCATAAAACGTCCTGAGCAGATAACATTATTACAGGGTGAGGCACTCTTCACTCTTCAACTACACGTCGACACACTGCGTCAGATGCGATACATGACCAAATAGATTCCAAAGTTGATAATTTACACAAAAATATCAATCTGGTGAATAAAGTAGACGCATTGCAGACAGCTAATGCACAGTTGTTTGACGTAGTCACAGCCTTGGGTGTGGCGTTAAATAGTTACGGCAGAGGTCTTGAGAGGTCTGAGGCACAGCATCTGCAGCGAGCAGTCGCCCTCAACACACTAATGGTTCCGTTGATAGCCATATTTTCAAAAGATAATAACAAAATGAAGTGAAGCAGTCATTGGGGGTCTGTAAAATAAATAAATAACATTAATAGCAAAAAATGGGTACCCCTGCCAAAAAACCTAAAAAGTCTGAGCAAATACATACACACTACAGTGACACCGATGTAGATACTTTATGTGCAGATGACTATACCCATGCTGCGTGCCATCACGATGCGTATATTCAGTTGTGTGAGAAACAGAGAAAAATATTCCAAGATGTACTAGACAACATGTGTACGGCTGGCCCCAGTGGCACACTTCCCCCAGAAACAGCCAGCCTTGTCACCATACAGGCATCAAATCAGGCCCCACCAACAGTATATCCAGACAGACCTGGGGATTGTCTTGTCACCATACAACCCACAAATCCTAAACTGAACAACATATGTATGGCTGACCCCAGTGGCACATTTCCCCCAGAAACAGCCAGCCTTGTCACCATACAGGCATCAAATCAGGCCCCACCAACAGTATATCCAGACAGACCTGGGGATTGTCTCATCACCATACTACCCACAAATCCTAATCACACAAGGCAGACGTGTTTTGCTAGTGTCCAATCATCAAATTGTATACGTACAGATGATTATATAGAACCACAGCCGTCCACAAGTACATACATGGGGCCAACTATAAATCCTCAGGGGCCAATACAGTGTGGAGAGGGTCGGGTTTCTAGGATAGCATCCAGAGAGATTCCTGTTTTTAACACGGCGGAATTTCGTCAAGCCATTGATTTTCGAAATATTGATTTGACGGATATTGGTAGTGTGCCAGCGCGAGTGCATAGTACCCTAATGGGGTTAATTGAGAGGGCATTAGACACTGCATCACAGGACAGTGTTTTAAGTGTCGAGCTAAGGGGGCCATCTGTGGCTGCACCTATCCAAACAGTGTTGAACTCCAACGATGGGTATAATGTAGGTGCCTTTCTGGAGCAAATTTCACAAGCTATGCAGAGTAATGATACTTCTTTGTCCGAGGATTCATTAGAATTACATGTAACAATAGCTCGCAGTATGTCGGGAGGGGGAGGGGCCCGGCTAAAGCTAGGAAGTGTATGCTACGATAAAATATTGTCCTTAAAGGGTAATGCTTTATATAACCCTATGAATACCACAGCTCTGGGTGTGGAGGGGTTGTCTTGGTTGACACGCCTCTTCAACATTGCGTGGAAGTCTGGGACGGTGTCTAAGGAGTGGCAGACCGGGGTGGTGGTTCCCCTTTTTAAAAAGGGGGACCAGAGGGTGTGTGCCAATTACAGGGGTATCACACTTCTCAGCCTCCCCGGTAAAGTCTACTCCAAGGTGCTGGAAAGGAGGGTTCGGTCGATAGTCGAATCTCAGGTTGAAGAGGAACAATGCGGATTCCGTCCTGGTCGTGGAACAACGGACCAGATCTTTACTCTTGCAAGGATCCTGGAGGGAGCCTGGGAGTATGCCCAACCAGTCTACATGTGTTTTGTGGATCTGGAGAAGGCGTATGACCGGGTGCCCCGGGAGATACTGTGGGAGGTGCTGCGGGAGTACGGGGTGAGGGGGTCCCTTCTCAGGGCCATCCAATCTCTGTACGACCAAAGCGAGAGCTGTGTCGGGTTCTCGGCAGTAAAGTCGGACTCGTTTCAGGTGAGAGTTGGCCTCCGCCAGGGCTGCGCTTTGTCACCAATCCTGTTTGTAGTATTTATGGACAGGATATCGAGGCGTAGTCGGGGTGGAGAGGGGTTGCAGTTCGGTGGGCTGGGGATCTCATCGCTGCTTTTTTGCAGATGATGTGGTCCTGATGGCATCATCGGCCTGTGACCTTCAGCACTCACTGGATCGGTTCGCAGCCGAGTGTGAAGCGGCTGGGATGAGGATCAGCACCTCTAAATCGGAGGCCATGGTTCTCAGCAGGAAACCGATGGAGTGCCTTCTCCAGGTAGGGAATGAGTCCTTACCCCAAGTGAAGGAGTTCAAGTACCTTGGGGTCTTGTTCGCGAGTGAGGGGACAATGGAGTGGGAGATTGGTCGGAGAATCGGCACAGCAGGTGCGGTATTACATTCAATTTATCGCACCGTTATGACGAAAAGAGAGCTGAGCCAGAAGGCAAAGCTCTCAATCTATCGGTCAGTTTTTGTTCCTACCCTCACCTATGGTCATGAAGGCTGGGTCATGACCGAAAGAACAAGATCCAGGGTACAAGCGGCCGAAATGGGTTTCCTCAGGAGGGTAGCTGGCGTCTCCCTTAGAGATAGGGTGAGAAGCTCAGTTATCCGTGAGGAGCTCGGAGTAGAGCCGCTGCTCCTTTGCGTCGAAAGGAGCCAGTTGAGGTGGTTCGGGCATCTGGTAAGGATGCCCCCTGGGCGCCTCCCTAGGGAGGTGTTCCAGGCACGTCCAGCTGGGAGGAGGCCTCGGGGGAGACCCAGGACTAGGTGGAGGGATTATATCTCTAACCTGGCCTGGGAACGCCTCGGGATCCCCCAGTCGGAGCTGGTTAATGTGGCCCGGGAAAGGGAAGTTTGGGGTCCCCTGCTGGAGCTGCTACCCCCGCGACCCGACCCCGGATAAGCGGATGAAGATGGATGGATGGATGGAATACCACCGCCAATGACAAACTTTGCTTTGCTGTATGTCTGGCTCACTATGGAAACCCCCAGCTGTCTCAAAGTGAGAAGATAGACTACGCAAAACAACTGCACACGGATCTTGGGCTTGAATATTCACATACGGTTTCGTTCGCAGATGTTGACAGATTTCAGAAACATTTGAACATAAAAATCGTAATATTTCATCACGGAGCCGGTCATAAAAAAAAAGAGATCTTCAAAACACACGATGAACATAATGTGAAAACGGCATGGTTGTATCTGCATAATGCGCATTACTACCTCATCGAAAACAAAACTTTTTTTTTCGGGGCTACATATGTGTGTGATGTGTGTTACAGATCATACAACACAGCATTGGATCACAGGTGTAGTCTGCTTTGTAATGTGTGTCACACAGCATGCCGCCCAGGTAAAACTATTAAGTGCACAGCTTGTAAACGCATATGTAAATCAACGCACTGTTTTGAACAACATAAAAGGCTGGATGCAAAACATGGACTCATTCCGTGCAACAGATGTAAATATTGTGAGGCATGTCATATGACATATAGGGTGGCTAAAAAGCCTCACGTATGTAGAGCTCCAAAATGCACACATTGTAGAGAACCGAAAATTGACACAATGCATGAATGCTATATACAACCCCTAAAAAAACGCTAAACATAGTGACAAATACATCTTTTACGATTTCGAGACTAGATACCACGATGCCCGCCATGAGGCTAATTTCGCATGCAGTACGAATATGGAGGGCAAAAAATACTGCTTTGAAACAACAAAATGCGTGGAATTATTCGTCAATCATTATTATTATTATTATTATTATAGGACAGCCGGCCTATAAAGGTTTTACCTTTATAGCCCACAATGTCAGGTTTTGACAGCTATCTGGTGCTCAAGTACATGGTGAATCAAAGCATACGTCCAACGATTACCATGCGCGGTTCAAGGGTGATTATGATACTTGATGCTACATGCAATCAACGATGGATCGACTCATTCAGTTTTCTCCCGATGGCTCTAGCTAAAACACCCGCTGCTATGGGCTTTTCAGAGGTACTCAAAGGTTTTTTCCGCACCGCTTCAATACACGGCAGAATGAGCAATACATTGGTCCATACCCACATCTGTCCCTCTATGGGTATGACACCATGTCTGATGACGCTAAGAGGGCCTTCATGGAGTGGTACGTGACAGTTTGTGACACTACATTTGACTTTCGAATGGAATTGATTCGCTATTGTGTTAACGATGTGGCTGTATTGCATAAAGCATGCACAATATACAGAGATGCTTTCAAAGAATGTACATCGTTAGACCCCTTTGCATTCGCCACCCTGGCCTCATCATGCATGGGCGTGTTTAAAACCCTTTTCATTCCCAAAGATACCGTGGCATTGACATACGAGGGATTGTACATTAGGCAAAACAAAGTCTATTCGGACATTTCGATTCAGTGGTTGCAGTATGTCTCAAACCGAGAGAACATTGAAATTCAACACGCTGTTAACAGAGGGGAAAAAGCATTTGGGGCATTCTTTGTCGATGGATACTGTGCAGCCACAAATACGTGTTATAAATTTAATGGCTGCTTCTTCCACGGATGTAATAAGTGCTATGCACAAACTGAAATCAATCCTGTCACACAAAAAAAAAAAACACACTGAATTACGCAGAGCATTTTGTGACAGAATAGCCGCGCTACAAACTGTGTACGGTCTAACAGTGGTGGTGAAGTGGGAATGTGATTGGAAACGGGATGTGTGCAATAATCAGGACGTTAAGGCGTTCATGGCCACATATGAAAAGCCAGAACGTCTCAACCCTCGAGAAGCCCTCTTCGGAGGACGAACGAATGCAATGAAGTTGTATCACAAGACAGAGGGTGATGAAAAAATCAGATACTATGATTTCACAAGTTTGTACCCAACTGTCCAGGCAAAACGACACTACCGCATTGGGCATCCTCAAATAATCCACACTGATTTTGACGACATAAAAACATACTTTGGTATTGTAAAATGTACTGTGTCACCCCCCAGAGGCCTATATCATCCGGTTCTACCCTATCGATGCCACGGTAAATTGATGTTCCCCCTGTGTCGAACGTGTGCCAAGCAGATGAATCAGGCAACCCCATGTAACCACAGCGAACATGAGAGACAATTGTCGGGAGTGTGGGTAACGTTTGAACTAAACAAAGCCGTGGAGAAAGGATATCGGGTAGTATAGTATCAGTGAGGTATGGCATTTTCCAGAAAAATCAGATCAGCTTTTTAAAGGCTATGTTAAAACATTTCTCAAGCTCAAGCAGCAGGCTTCTGGCTACCCAGGGCATATCAAAACGGAAGATGAGAAACAAAAGTACGTCGAGGACTACTATGTCCGCATGGGTATCCGTCTGGACCCTGTCAAGATAAGTGTTAACAAGGCAGTCAGAAGTATCCAGAAACTCTCGCTGAACAGCCTTTGGGGTGGGTTTGCGATCCGTAATAACATACCAAATGCTGAGCTCATAACAGACCCAGAGCGCTTTACACAACTCATGTTCAGCGATGCTTTTGATGTTCGACAGTTCTCATTTATTTCTCCAGAGGTGGCGTTAGTGCAGTGGCGACATGCTGAGAGTCAAGCTTCCAGTGTAAAAGACGTTAATGTCTTCATAGGGGCCATGACTACAGCTAGATAAGATAAGAAGAAGAAGATAAGACTGTGACAGGCAGTCATTTGTATGATCTACTGAAAAGCGTAACAACGCATAATAATGTTTCAGACTGTTCGAGAACTGCCGGATGGAATGTCTTTTTAAAGACGTTAGCTCGCTTAAACATACCTCTATCCATAATCCCAAACACAGCTGTACGTCGTGCTATTGTTGGATTTAAAACAGGGTCCCCTGGGGCTGCTAATAGACATCACACAGTGACTGATACACAATCACCAGTCATGTTCACACCTAGGTCAGCACATATTGCCACACCCCTTAGACAGCCTTCATTGACAGGCACAAGCTCCACAAGCTAGATCAGTACGTATGGCTTCACCCATGAGCAGGACCCGGTGGGCTAGTTTTTGATTATTTTTTATCGTCAAGTTGTCAAAGACATTTAGTGATTGTATTTGCCTATTTTCTATTTTACATATTGGTTGTTTTTATTTGTTAATACTATTTTTTACATTATTTACCTATTGACTGTGGCTATGACACAAGAAAATGTTTTTCCTACTGTGAAAACCTAAAAAAGACGGTTAGTTTTTATTGTAAAGTTGCCAGAGACATCTAATGATTGTATTTTCTATTTTACATATTGGTTGTTTATATTTTTTAATACTATTTTTACATTATTTACCTATTGACTGTGGTTGTGACACAATGAAATGTCTTTCCCTACTGTGAAAACCTAAAAAGACATTATTGACTGTAAAACTGTGATAATATTGACTGTGTTTCTCTATTTGATTTTTTCAAAACTAATCATGTATTTTCCCTATTAGCTCTCTTTTTGAAAAGTTTGAATAAAAACTATTACAGAAATTGGTAAGACAATTATTTTCACGTTTTTATTAGCTAAACAAAACACATGCACATTGCACACATTTAAACTGCTGATCGTGGCACACATCGGGGTGTATTTTGTTAACAAAATGACTGACCATAGTATCGTTACAGACAAGATTATTACCGTACATGTTCAACAGTTTTGTATAAGACATTTTTTTTTTCTGTATATTACATAAAAAGAACACACAATGCTGTCCACAGGTTGTCGAATAGTTATTTTGCACCTGTACCCCGGAGTGGTACATCTCCACACAATTTTTTAAGAGGAAATGACTGATTTCTGGTAGAAAAACAGTCGGACTGTGTCCAAAGCTATCAAAGAAAAACCCATGTCTGTTTTCAGTAAGGTATATAGCCAGCCAATGTTGACCCGGTTTATCACTTGTGTCTGTGTTTACCACTAACATTGCGGGTAGTTTACGAATGATGGTTTTTGGCGGTTGATCACAGGGCATGACGCCTAAGAAATTTATTTCCTCATTCATTCTTTTTTTAAGCACATTGGTAAGCTCCATTGTATTGATACTAATAATGATCCAATAGGACTTGTCGACGGTTAGATATCTCGATTACAGAATCAAAAACAGAATAACAGACCAGGGTCACCGTCCGTGGGAGGGGGTTACGAAAACGCACTTCCAGTCTCACATTCCAGATTGAAACGGAACAATGTGTAACCATCACCGAAATCTGATCGTGTTATGGCTAATGATCTGTCCTTCAAATGACGCCCTGTTGATTCCACCATCTGATAATATTTGTGACAATATTGCCCTCTTTGAAAATGTGGTTGAAAAGGTCGGGCAGGGTGAGGTTGTCCGTCAGCGTATAGGCCTATAAATTCTGCATCATAGTGTCCGAAATGAAATGGGTTACATGCATACGAACCGGTGTATGCTTCATTATCAACAAAAGCTATGACTACGAATTTAGGTATCTTGAAAAGAACAAGTCGGCATGTACTGGCGATATTAATTCCACAATACGACTTTCACCAGTGTAGGCACCCCGTTGCTCTAACCCCAAATGATCGCCTGTAATAGATGTATCGTCCTGGTTACGCCCACATACTGAGGGGCTTCTTCTTGACGGTTTGCGACTGTATACCATGAGACCATGTCCCTGCTGTTTACTTGCTATGGTATTTCGAACATTAGACACAACGTTCCCAATAATACCCATGGCAGCAGTTTTCTGATGCGGTTTGGCTAGATTAAACCCCTTTTTTAAAAGGGGGACAGCCATTCGGAACAGATTTCTGAACAAGCCCCCTAGACCATTCCCATATGGGGTGCTGGTACCTATGTAACCAGGGAGTTCTCCACCCGCCTGGTTCATATAGTAGGCTGTATATCGCCCATCATCTGAGGTGTATGCTTTCCGCATCATTTTAATGCTGCTTTACGGGTCTAAAATGTAGTTTGACAATGACTTTTCCGTATGAGAAGGGAATGTGTTTGTTCTGATCGTCGCGTAATTCTATTTGAATGTCTGTAATAGTTGAGCGTGACAGCGATGTGTAATGTGGCGTATCGTAACTCATAGTGGGGATGCGATGGCTCTCATCAGAGATGTTTATACACCGGAGTAGTGGGACATGGCTATCACCGACTAACTGGTTGTCCACGATGTCGCTATAAATAAATATATTATAGCGACCCGCATGGATGTCTGCAGGTCTGGGGGCTACACATTTAACACGTGGGTTAGAATCTATTTCGAACACAGTGTCTGGAATGAAGCCAAGAATCCCGGCCAAACGGCCTGTAAATGCTAAACGATACCCCGCACCGCCGGTAAAGTAAACCCTACTTGTAATATTGTTGTAGCTCATGGTTATGTCAGCTGTCCCTATACTAGACATGCATTTCATATTATACTCTTTAACAATGCTAGCCACTGAATTATAACAACCGACCGCTAGCTCTATTCTATATGTCTGTTTAGTTTTTGTTTCAAAAATTTCAACCTCAGCATCATCAGTGATAAAATTATTCCATATCCTGGGGTACTGTATCTCTATGAGGCCTACCTCGTAGGGCTGCTGGAATATTAACGGTTTTGCCAATTTTGTTCTGAACTGCCATATCTTATTGTTCAGATAAACTAGGGCTGAGGCATTGCTGGGGAGCGTAACAAAAAAAACATTCTTATTCATTATACCTACACCTTTCACTACCGAATCAGAATGACAGTTTAGGTGTTTGTCATGGTAGCTTTATCTCGCATCAACTATGTCTTTTTCAGCGACCCATGAATTGAATTTATCAGGCCACCCTAACCATTTCACCAGGAAGAGTTTTTTACGACCTACTTTCTTGCTATCAATTATTTTCTCTATTTTAAACACTTTGTTTTTGTCTATAGTTACGGGTTGTAACTCTGCCTCATAAAATGTTCCAGTCAATGACTCCCCGTCAGTGTCTTTTAGTATATAAACAGGGGGTGTCCTTCCAACACATTTAGCTACTGTAAAAAATTCATCTGTAAAACTTTGCGGATAACCTTTCCTAAATACACCCCTATGTTTTGACAACCTGATGGTATCGCCCTGCTGAAATTTAAAAGCAACCATTCAGTTTCAGTTTGTATAGATTGTTAAAGACTGTTTTCTCATTGTCTTTATTCACTGCAGACAGTGCCATTTTTATTGACCTATGGTGTGAATCATTACACCGTAAGCACTCACCAGATCTTGCACAACATCAATATATCTATGTGCGTTAACAGCTGTTAAATATCTCCACATACGTGTCTTGAAAGAACAATTGAAACGCTCCACTACACTTGCCTTTGTCTCGTTTGATGTAGAGAAATGATGTATTTTATATTGAGTCATCAATCTTTGAAAAACCTTATTATAGAACTCTTTTCCCTCGTCTGTTTGAAGTTTCATATGCACCATTCCTTGACACAATATTTCTTTAAAGGCACTTGTGATGGTGGGGCCAGATTTGTCTTTAAGACATCTGGCCCATGCGTACTTAGAAAACACATCGATACAGGTTAAAATATACCGAACGTTATCGTTTTCCTCTGAATATTCAGACATATCGACCAGATCGGCCTGAAATTGTTTATCGATACTATTAACTAACACTCTGTTCCTGGGGAAATGTCTCAATGCCGGAGCGTGTAGAGTATACGCATCCTGACGCAACAGAAACTTTTTAACCGTAGGAATTGGTGGAGCCATCCCCGTACATTCTTTGACTGCATTGCGAAGCTTATGTACCCCACCTAACCCTCCAGGGTGTGCGGGGTCATAATATATTTTTCGTATTACCCTCTCCATGATTCATCTAGGACACATGTGAGCACATTAGATTTATGGCAACCTTTTTTATTCTACAACACACTCATGACAGTTATGTGGACAGCGATACCCCCTCTATTACAGATAGTGTTTTAGCTAAAATGGATACATCCGTTTTACTGATTATGAATACATGTAGTTTTTGCAAATCATGTAAGACACCTTTACAATGTTTTTCTTTCACATATAAACTCAACACATCTATAAGCATTGTGTACATAACCAGTATATGATATACTTTCAGCATCTTGAAATTGTGTGTGATGTTAGTTATGACTGTACAAAATGTCTCCACAACACTCTCACGAGTTATTACCATTGATAACAACATTTGCATCAACTCATCCCAAGGGGGTGTGCTATACTGGCTTCTAACAAGATCCATCAGTTTTTCTAACCTACACACATCGATGCTATTTACATTACGTTTACTCTGGTACTTTTTAACATCATTCACATTGATGGCAATGGTTTGATCTAAAATACAGGATAGACAAGTTATCACATAGCTCTCACTGATATGGTCACACATTACACCTAAACAGTTCCCCATATCCACACACAGTTACTTTTTTCTCTCATATAAATCTCTCCAGTAGTCTCCAATTTCTCGAATTTCAGCCACTTTGACAACGTCCTCACCAATCATAGCATCATACATTTCTCGTATTTTGACTGTGACATCTTCCACAGATTTCAACTCATACAAAACGGTTTCTGCTACACTACGGATTCTTGCCCCATCAGCACAGAGATGTTTCATCGCCAGAAAGCGCCGTATGACAGGGATAAATTTATCCGTCAACAGTCTTTTCATAAGCTGTTCAAAATGTCTTGCATAGATCCCCTCTGGTATACTGCCCAAACACTCGTGCTGTTTCTGACTCGGATGGCTGATCTGACAACCTTGGCACAACTCCTCCCAATAGTTGTAAAGCACCACGTTAAGCAGATGTAGAGACGCTGTTTTAACACTGTCTATAAACAATGTTGACACCATTCCGTCCGATTGATCATCCCCCACATTGTCTGAAGCCATCTGGCAGTTGTAAGACATCAGACGATTTGGGGAAAAGCGGATGTCCATAGGGGTGTGGGGAAGGTAGCGGTGACCTGATCAAAAGAGAGGATGGTAAAGGGGGGGAAATTTTTGGCGGAGCCAGGAAGCGTTCAGGGGTTATATGTGTTGATGATGATGATGATGATGATAAGAGCGATTGAGGAGATCCGGTTGCAGTCAGCTGAGCAAACAAACTGTGTTGGCTCGGAGGAGTCCCGGGTGATAAACAGTTCCACTCCATACATTCTGGAGAAGAAAAAAATCCACACATTACAGTCACAGTAATACACAATAAGAAAATTAAAAAAGCCTTTTTTAACTATTTTACAAGCAAATAGCACATACAAAAAGACCCACCGTTTTACTAGTCTTTGTGTCTGACGATTTTAGGTCTATAAAGTGGTCGTGGCAGGGGCAGAGAGTGTTGTCCGCCGTCATCGAAAATCAACTTTTTTCTTATGGTCTCATAAGAGCTCCTTATTTGGTTTCTTCTGATGATATAATCGACGGTATCAAACTGCTTCTTCAAAGTCTCCCAGTCACACCATTGTATAAAGAAGCCATTTTTAAACCACTTGTTGTATTCAGCGTTAGAAACAGAATATGGCTTTAATAACCATTCTTCACGACCTCTGGCTGCAATAACCTTCTCTTTTTCTGCGCATACACTTAGGAAAATAAAATCCTCAGCAGATCTTGTGAAACGGTCTGCTTCCATACGGTAGATTTCACCCCCTTTGCAGCCATCCCACTGGGACACATACACTATCTCAGGAAATCCAGGATTGTCCAGGTCCTTACACACAACCTCCCTAAAAAGGTTCCAGTCTTTCACCGAGATCGTACACTCTGTTTTAGCTTTGCTAGATAACTCCGCAGCAATTCTAGTGTACACAGCTAATGTCACATACCCCTCACTGTATCGAATGGAATAACAATATCCATTGTCACCCACATATTCCATACTAGCTGTACACGACTCTGCCATGCTTGGCATAAACATCTCTGGACGGGATCTCTTTTTCCGGGACGCCCAATTCACAGCAAATGGGGTATCTGTGATAGCAGTAGCTTCTCCAGTACTAGATGATCCATTTCGGTGTGCACAGTTCAGTTCAAATGTACTGGGTCTCAATTCAAATGTACTGGGAGCGTGTGTATCAAGCATACCTTCTTCAACAGATGATCCAGCTTGATATCCAAATAGGTGTGTAGACATGGCTGTAAGACGTTTTTCCTCTTGCTTTTCCCCAAAGGAGTTTAAAAGAAAAATACACCGTTGGTCTGTTTGAGATGATCGAAGGGACAAAACGAACTGACAAGCTAGCTAGCTAGCTAGCTAAAAACGGCAGGTAAAAAAGTGGCCAGACATGTTGAGACAGTACCCATTGGTCTAACAACGGCGTTTTTAACACCTTGATCTAGATAAACTCCAATATTAACGGCATCACACAGGTGCGGCCTCTGTGACGACGTCAACACACACTCGGGGGTGTGAAACGTCACTACAGTTGGGGCGGTAGCTTTAACATAACCCCCACACCAGACGCCCTTTAGGAATAAATGATTTAAAACATCACCAGACTGTGACAGGCCACTCAGGGCAGTCATGACTCTGGTTCTCACGGAGGTCCCTTCCCCTCAGTGGGGACCGGGGACTATTGATTTATTTTATTCCAGCGTTTTTTTATTTTAATATATATATATCTTTTTTTTTTATGCTGAAGAGGAACTGTAAACTGGCTGATGTTTTCCCCTGCTTGGCTGTAGAGGATTTTGAGTTTTTCCAAGGCTCTTGTGAGGTTGAGAAAACTGCTCCTGAGGAACATGCCACACCCACCAACCTTTCAGAACTTGAACAGAGACTGCGAGATGTTGGCCTCAGCGACCTTGACCTAAAATCTTGTCACACTGACCACAAGGGGAAAGAAAAGTTAGTGCAGTTGATTGAATGCTATAATGATGTTTTCTCAAAGCATGCATTGGACTGTGGCAAGACAAAGGGCTTTGTCCATCGCATCCGACTTACCAATGATCGTCCGTTCCGCCTTTCTTATCGGAGAGTTCCACCTGCTCAGTATCAGAAACTACGACAAACCGTGACAGAGATGGAGGAACAAGGGACAATACGGAAGTCTGTGAGTGACTATGCCTCACCATTGGTGTTGGTATGGAAGAAAAATGGAAGTTTGAGGATCTGCACAGATTTCCGTTGGCTGAATGCGAACGCTCAAGGACGCCCACCCGCTCCCACACCAATCAGACTGTTTGGTTGCTTTGGGGGGGAACAACTTTTTCAGCATGATGGATTTGACCCCTACCCTGATTTTTCACGTCCACTGATCCTGTCAATCGATGCTTCCTTGGATGGGCTTGGTGCAGTCTTATCTCAGATACCAGTTGGTGAGAGTAAGGCACGACCCATTGCTTTTGCAAGTAAGACCCTGAGCGGTTCACAAAAGAGGTATCCAGCACACAGGCTTGAGTTCTTGGCGTTAAAGTGGAGTGTGTGTGAAAAGTTCAGCCATTGGCTGAAGGGCAAATTATTCACAGTGTGGACAGATAACAATCCACTCACATATATAATGACCAAGCCCAAGCTTGATGCCTGTGAACAGGGCTGGGTCGCCAAGCTCGCTCCATACACCTTCAATCTAAAGCACATTGCAGGAACCAAGAACATAGTGGCTGACGCTCTCAGCCGGGACCCATTCGCTAGGACAGTTGGTCAGAGGCTTATCACAGAGTGTTATGACAATCTACTCACCGAATCAGAGGAACTTGAGCAAGATGGAGTGCAAGATCTCTTTCGTCTGAAAGTACAGTGTCTCCAGACAGAGAGATCAACACAAGAGCCTGCAAATAAGTCTCATCCTCTCCTATTCTCATGTAACTGAGTTGTGGAGGCCCTCCTTGATGCTCATAACCGATGGGATACTGCCACAGAGTGTAAAACAGCTCAGCTTGTCCAATTGGCTCAGCACCTTGTACCACCAGGACAAGACCTGTTACCTACCTTCTCCTTGGAGGAGCTCCGACAAAGCCAAGAGCTGGATCCTAGCATCTCAAAGATCATGCCATTTCTCAGCCGGAAGAGGAGGCCCTCAAGGAGAGAGAGGGCCGGTTTGGACACAGGGGCCTTGGTGCTCATCAAGCAGTGGGAGAGGTTGAAGGTTCTGGATGGAGTGCTTTACCGGGTAACCAAAGATCCCTTAAGTAAACAAAAGAGACACCAGTTTGTATTACCAAGAAGTCTGGTAGGAAAAGCCCTGCAGGGCGTCCATGATTTAGCCGGACATCAGGGGCAGGCAAGAACAACTCAACTGACAAGACAGCGATTCTTTTGGCCCAAGATGGAGCATCAGATCAAAGACTATGTCAAATGTTGTCAGAGGTGTATCCTGGCCAAGACACCTGATCCTTCCGCCAGAGCTCCCCTCGAAAGTATCAGGACCTCCGCTCCTATGGAGTTGGTGTGTTTGGATTTTTGGAGTGCAGAAGACTGCAAACAGTGTTCAGTGGATGTTCTCGTTCTAACAGATCACTTCACAAAGTTGGCCCATGCATTTCCATGCACAAATCAAACGGCAAAGCAGGTTGCTAAAAGGATATGGGATTACGTCTTTTGTGTCTATGGATTTCCAGAACGCATCCACACAGATCAAGGGGCTAATTTTGAGAGTGAACTCATTGCTGAACTGCTTAAGCTATCAGGAGTCTCTAAGTCGCACACCACAGCATACCATCCAATGGGAAATGGAGGAACTGAGAGGTTCAATAGGACTCTGGGTAGTATGCTTCGTTCGTTGCCATTGAGAGAGAAGGACAAATGGCCCCAACAAATACAAACTAACGTTTGCATATAATGCAACCGTGCATGAGACAACTGGATATGCCCCTTTCCATCTTATGTTCGGCCGTGTACCGAGGCTCCCTGTCGATGTCATGTTCAAACAGGTGTTACAGGACCCTGTGGTATGCAGCTATGTGAATACACTCATGTCCCACCTTCAAGAGGCAGCAGCTATTGCACAAGAACACGCCATCAAAGAGCAGCAAAAACAGGCCAGAGGTTACAATCGAAGAATCAAAGGAACTTACCTGAACAAAGGAGACAGAGTACTCCTCGCCAACAAAGGTGAGAGAGGAAAAACAAAGCTTGCAGACAAGTGGGCGGCAATGGTCTATACTGTCATAGACAGAAACCCACAGACACACGTATACAAGTTGGAAGATGAAAAGGGGAACACAAGAGTAGTACATCGCAATCTTATCCTCGATATCAGTTTTCTGCCCCTTGAGTCTGTTAACGGAGGCATATCTGAAGCTCAGAGCTCTTTTGGTTATTCAGAAGAGGAGTCTAACTCAGTGGATCTTGCCAGTTCTTTGGAGAAGGAGGATTTGGAGGATAGGACAAGTGCTTGGCTACTGAGTGGAACAGGAGATGCTGTCAGTCACAGATCATGGGAGGGTGATGAAACAGAAGACATCTAGATGTGTCAGGAAGATGTTGAAGTCGAGAGTGGAGAGGCAAGTGACAATGTCAGTGACACTCAGGACTCTCAAGCTTCAGACTGATGTAGACGGTGCCTCAGATTGTGAAAGTCCAGTTGTAGTACCGACAGTTGACATAACTCAGACCCAAGACAACCGAGCACACAGACCACCGGACACACATGGTGTGGTCAAGGTGGTAGAGTTGTTAAGAGAGTCAACCGTCTGGTCGAGACAATGGCTCGGACACCATTCACCTTCAGGGGATTAGCTATTTCCATCAATAAGAGATCACAGTCTCTTTTAACCCTGTTTTAGAGGGATTGTTTTGTTTATTTTCTCCAGCTTATTTTATAAGCTTGTGATACTGAGAATTGTGTATTAAATGCTTATATGTACAATTTGGGACTAAGTAGGTCGGGTGGTTTGGTGTACAAGGCACCATACTGTTCAGTGAGAGATTGGAGGCTTGATCACCCTTTTAATTTCTTAACTTGGTTAGTAGGTAGCTTTTACAGCTGAATATAAAGATTGTATTCTTTACGTGGACCCATTCCAGTGTTAACAGAATGTTAGATGTCTCTATTGTACATGTTTTATCCTGTTATCCAGTGTGCAATCAGGATATTGGTGTAATTCAGGGGGGGGGGTGAATGTAGCATGTATGGAAAAGTGTTTGTATTCCACCAAATATCCCTCATTTTACACTGTATTCATTTTTGTTTATTTGCTCCTTATTCAATGAAGGGACTGTGTATGTATTTTGCATGGGTAATGCGCCCTGTGCTGGTCGTTTTGTGGACGTACTGTTTGTTTTCCTGGCTCTCTTCAAACGATGTTGGATCTGGCCGAGAGCAGTAGGTACTTTGTGTAGAGCAAGGCGGATGTATAAAATACTATGTTTAATGTGTATTTAAGTGATTAGACAGGCTGATTGTGGTTAGTATAGGTTTTTAGCAGTTGGGCTGTTTCATTCTCTTTCGTGTATTTCTGTTTATTATTCAGTTCTGAGTGTTTTAGTGAGCTAGCTTACATGCTATGTTTTCATATGTATCTGCGTTGGCATTCGTCATTTTGTGTCCTGCAATGCACCCGTATAAGTATATGTATGTTCTCTTTATGTTGTTAGGCGTGTGTTAAGGGAATTTTACCAACGCTGTGTTTCTCCTCACTAAAACACTCAACAGCAATAAATGTCCTGTGCCAAAGTCTGAGTCTCCAGTCGTCTGCTTCACAAGTTAGACACAACGCGGGTAACCATACCGAGGCCAGGCCGGTTACATGTGCAATGAAGAAAAAAACTCTTAGGACTCTGTAAATGGGAAACAAAGAAAGTAGCTCCTGCCAAACAGCAAAAGCATGTTGATGCTCATGCACACTGCAACTTTCACCAGAAGCTCAGACTCCACCTTTAAATTAGTCAGGGAATTAATGTTACACAGCTGATATGACCCGCAGTTTTTCATTACAACCGGCAAAACTTGGCGACGAGCAATGCCGCATAAAAATTAGACGCTGCTACCCATAGAAATAGAATGAGAGTAGAATGGACATTGGCGTGTTTGCCTTGGTAGTTCAAAATAACACTCAGCACTGTGCATTGACCCAGAACCGGCCAAATTCATGTTAAAGCAATAGCATAGTATTGCTGTCTTTACGTATTACAGTCCATGAGAATAGCACGGCCGGTTAGCTCAGTTGGTTAGAGCGTGGTGCTAATAACGCCAAGGTCGCGGGTTCGATCCCCGTACTGGCCATATACGCTTTTGTTTGGTGTAATACTAGTCTCGATAGTTTGGATCAACGTCAGTTGATTTCCAAGGATAAACGCGAAATGTCCAGCGCCTTCGCTGTCTCCTTAAATTCTATTCCCATTGGGCTACAGAAACAAACTTCCAACTAGACGCTGGCCATGCAGGTTTTAAAGATCCAATTTTTTTATTTGTCAAGGCGGAAAAAAAATGAAAAATTGGATATTTGAACCCATTTTTCTGTTTTTCCAAATGTCCGTTTGTGCTTAGAAAATTGAAATGATAAGGGTTACACTGACCATAGTTGTCTTCCGCGCCCCTTCCTCCCCAGACCCGAAGTTCACGGAGGTTGCCAGCAGCATCCACAATAATATTGCTAGACGCTTGTCTCACATAGCCAGACATTACCATAGACAGTAGGACATTACTCCACAGCACAGCGGAGTAGCTAACGTTAGACGCTGGCTATATTGACAGTCATAAAAGCCCGTGCTCACGCACTCTGTAGCCAACTGACAGGCAAACATTTTCGGTTTACAATTACAGTAGGAAGAACTGCTTAAAACACAACAACCTTTCATGTAACGTTAGTAAAGCCTGTACTAACGTTACAGCTGTAGCGCGGTGGGTTTACATGTATATCTGGCCTGGCTGTCAAACTGGGCAGTTGATACCAACCAATACATCCATGATACCAACACACAGGCTAAAACACAAACAGAAATTCCGTCAAAAGGAGAAAATACTGGCATTAGCATTGTTGTCAGAAAAGATAGCCTACCGTATTTCAACTTATGTTTCCTTAATATCTGATGACGCATTGGGGTCATTTTTGGATTTATTACGGTAAATATATTACATATTGGACCTTTTTAAAAGAATGTTTTCATTTCATTTCTATCTAACTGGGACGTTTTGGGACCTAGTGTGGCAGGATTGCTGTAGACAAAATAACGTTACACAGGGCGATACACAGGTAAGGGTTATGCGACTGTAAATATTAATAATGAACTCATAAACAGTCTATGGTTATGCGAGACTAGTGTACTAGTTCAGTAATGCCAATACCTACTGATATTCAGCGTTTTCTCTTCATTTCATTACTAATCAGTATAGGCCCTATGTGTACTAGCTAAGCTTAGCTGAAAATATCTTTGTCAATAACAAAATTATATCTATTTTAATTTTCAGTATTGACACGTGCATTTAAAATCGGACTACCTGCCGTTCGATCAAGTTGAACAGTATAATAATTACAATATTAATTGCAGCTCTTAGCGGAGGTTCCATGGTGTAATGGTTAGCACTCTGGACTCTGAATCCAGCGATCCGAGTTCAAATCTCGGTGGAACCTGTCTTTTTAATAGTCTTTCTTTAACTTACGTGAAAACTTAAACTGTACTTACGAGTTTTATTGAATAACATGGAGTGAACATTTTTTACACATTATGGATGGATGGATGGATTGATGTTTTGATTTGATGTAAGTAATTTGCCATTACTCGTTTTCTTTCCCCATAAACACTATATACAGAGAGAAAAATCTTTATCAGCATACAGTATTTTCAGTTAAATGTGTGATTGTTTTTATTCACCAGAACACATATTTATACATTTTCCTTTTTTATTTCGATTCACAAACTGCACCAGAGATCATATTTTTCCTTACAAAATACACCACTTTGCAAGCATAACTGAAATGTTCAAGTCTGCTAAATATTTAACGGTGATTAAAATACTTTATTGAAACATACCTATCAACCTGTCAAATCTTTTGAACCTTTTTCATTGTTAAAAAAACAATTCTGTAAATAAAAAAAATTGTAAAACTGTACATTTCTTACCGCAGTCTGTTTCTACATCATCCACATCCAAATGGCTACAAACAAGAAGCAGACTTGATGTTCTCAGAGTAAGAATCCAACACTTTGAAGTGTACTAAACCACATTCTCAGCTAGGTAGGAATCATTTTAGCCAGGAGAGGAGTCTTTATTGTGAAGAGGTGCTGCAGTGTCTGGCACTGCTGTAGATATGCACATCTCGTACTGCAGCAGCTCAAGTGGACCCTTCCTTCATTGTTTCTGTTTTTTCTTTGATGTTGCTGCCCCCCTCTGGTAGGAACTGGATCCTGTATTTCTGAGAGCAAGGGGGAAAAAAAGAAGACGTTAATTCAAAAACGCTTTGTGCAAAGTGTGCATCCCTCTTCAGTTGCTAACTGAAAAGACAACTAGTGCACCTACGTGGGAGCTTTGTCTGGTTTCTCCGGATGAAGTATGACCACTTCCTCCTCTTCGCTGTCAGATATCTCAACCACATCTCCTGTAAATCAAAACACATTTCCATTGGTTTTTTTTTTTTTAAATAAAACATACAGAATAATTTGTTATTATTGGTGCTGTCAAACGATTAAAATATTTAATCGTGATTAATCGCATTAATGTCATAGTTAACTCACAATTAATCGCACATTTTTCTCTATTCTAAATGTCTTTTTGTCCCATTATTTTTTCTCATTTGTAATGTTCTTATCAACATGATACGACTTTTAAAACAGAACCTGAACCGAAAGATAGATAGATAGATAGATAGATAGATAGATAGATAGATATATTTTAAAAAAGGACCGCCTTGTTCAATTGTATTTGTCTGTTCTGTATGTTCAAAAAATAAAAAACAATAAAAAGTTGATCTAAAAAAAAAAAAGGAGCACAAAACGGCAAAAACAACCATTGGATGGGAAAGGGGTATTTTACAATACCTTTGAATGCACCACGAGGCTGGCGAGGCGAGGCCGAGTCTGTGTTTTTCAGACAACGGCAGCTACAGTCTGGTGTTAGAAGCCTCTCCAGTGAAATACAGTCACACTTTACACCGTTTACCTGTCAGCATTTTAACCGGGTTTACTCCAGCTGCTAGCTAACGGTAGGCTAACGTTACCTGCTGCTAAGTGTTGACTAGCGTCCCGTGCGGTGATGTTTCAGTTCCCTCTAACGTCCGTTTTCGGAGCATCAGAGAGAAGCTCAGGCATTTAAGTGGCACCTAAATAAGGCACCGAAATCCGCGTTGCTATTCGGTCCGGTAGATAACGGTCGTTAAGGCACCAGTGCCGTATTAGCACTGGGTCTCGGACCTCCCCCCACCAAATAAAAACTCTTTGGATCTACACGATTCACGTGGATTATATTTTCCCTTTCAAAACGGCGATTTTCACCGAAAAGCCACTAGTTTGCAGGTATGTACTACTCTTTGGCCGGCTCACAAGTAGAGATGTTCCGATACCGATACCAGTATCGGCTCCGATACTGCCTAAAACGCTGGTATCGGTAAGTACTGGAGTTTATGCACCGATCCGATACTACGTAATAAAGCCCTAAAGAAAAAATACGTTAAAGTAGGCTATTTATGTTCTTTTTCCATTATAACTAACTGTCAAACTGGATAATAAAAGAAAGTTCTGTGGCATTCATGTTTCACAAAGAGTTTAACCTGAGCCAGACTGACAACAAAGAAATCATATCACAGCCATACAGGGATAGTAGTATACAGTTCTTAAAACATAATAAAATATATGACACACTAGTATCGGATCGGTACTCGGTATCGGCCGATACGCAAGTTCAGGTATTGGAATCGGTATCGGGAAGCAAAATATGGTATCGGACCATCTCTACTCACAAGCCCAAACAAGTGTGTCTGTTGTTTAGTTTCCGGTTTAGCTAGATCCGGTGTGGTGTTGTAGTTTTTCTAACGTTACTAGTTGTTGCAACAGCATGTGAAAAAAACTACAAAATTTGCTAGGCCAAAAAGAATAAGACAAATTGACGGCGTTAAAATGGGTTTGCGTTAACGCGTTTAACTGACAGCACTAGTTATTACCTAATGTTTGGGCCGGTCAGCGTGCTGGTTTGACATCGTGATATGAGACTAGATATCGTCTTAGATTTTGCATCTCGTGATATGACATAAGTGTTGTCTTTTCCTGGTTTTAAAGGCTGCATTACAGTAAAGTGACGTCATTTTCTGAACTTACCAGACTGTTCTAGCCGTTTTATTATTTGCCTTTATTCACTTAGTCATTATATTTACATTATTGATGATTTATTTATCTGAAATATCCATTGTGAAAATATTTTGTGAAAGCACCAATAGTCAACCCTACAATATCGACATCGAGGTATTTGGTCAAGAATATGGTGATATTTGATTTTCTCCCTATCGCCCTGCCCTATCCTACTTTTAAAACTTTCACTTGACAAAGACTTAAAAGAAAATGAATAACCTCCTCTGCTCTCCTCCTTTTCATGCTGTTCTTCTTCCATCTTTGTTTCCTCCTGTTCTTCACCACTGTTGTCATTGTCATTTTCCTCCTCCTCCTCCTCCTCCTCCTCTTCCTCCTCCTCAAGTCCCCAGGTGTTATGCAGCCCCTGCCCTACCTGGCCCACACCTGGGACAGGCACCAGTGGAGAAGGCACCCTGGTATGTATGGTTAAGGAGCCACAGAGGATATAATATGGCAAAGTGACAGATAAAAGAAAAACACACAGTGGTCCTGGTAGATGCTGCTGTTATTCAGGCTCTGTAAAGGATACGTCTGAGGTGGGGCCTCGGCTTTCTGGACGATGTCATTGGCTCTGTCGGTCACATCTGTCATCTCCACTGGAGTCTCGTCCATTTTCAGGGCTGTGATTCGCTCCTGTGGCATGGACTCCGCAAAACCACACTTGCCACCCGTCTTCCTGGAAGAACGGAAAAATACAGTTCTTTGTATATCTTCTGACAACACCAGGAGTTAAAATAGCCGTCGATATGTCCACCTCCACCGGTTAATACTGAAGTGTGTTTGTGGTAATGTGATGTCACTGCTCACCTCGCTTTCTTATCGTTCTCCAGGGCTTTGCTGATGAGCTCCGTGATTTCAGAAACTTTGACGCTGGCTATTTTACTGCATCTCATAACCTTCAACACAACACACAAGAAAAATTGGTCTTAAACTCTGTGTGTGTGTGTGTGTGTGTGTTTGTTTTACTATATTCATGGTGTCCAAAAACTGGGGAATACAGTATACTTTATATATATATACTAATATACAGTCTGCACAGCTTTGTGCTGCCCAAAATGCTGGACCCCACAAGTTTAAAGGGCTGTTTGAGGGTTAAGACTTGGTTTTAGGATTAGGGATAGAATTAGGTTATGGTTAGGGTAAGGGTTAAGGTTAGTGTGTGTGTGTGTGTGTGTGTGTGTGTGTGTGTGTGTGTTAGGCATTTAGTTGTGATGGTTAAGGTTAGGGTAAGGGGCTAGGGAATGCATTATGTCAATGACGGGTCCCCACAAAGATACTGAAACAAACGTACGTGTGTGTGTGTGTGTGTGTGTGTGTGTGTGTGTGTGTGTGTGTGTGTGTGTGTGTGTGTGTGTGTGTGTGTGAGAGAGAGATCACCCAGCACATAGACATTTGTGAAGCTCTACATTGAAGTAAGTGACATTATTGTTTTAAGAGAATTGACCTTTTTGGCTGCAACAAACTAAACAGAGCAGTATGTAGACTCCACTCACCTGCTCTTTAAGCAACATGATGCCGCCGCTGGACTGGATGGAGCAGATTTCTCGGTGTTTGTTCATGGCGATCATCAGCAAGCCATCCATCACCCGCTCCTCCCGTTCACAGGGGTCCACCAGCAGATAGGTTCTGCAGAAGAAGGCTCGGTGTGAGGAAGGACGATGTTCATCCAATGACTGGTGAGCTTGCATTGGTCTACTAGATACTTGTATTAAAATAAGGAATACACTTCTTTTGTTTTATACACTCAGTTGCCAGTTTATCTGGTACACCTAGCTGAAACGAATGCAGCAGTCCTGCAGTATATCCTTCCCTTGTGAAGTTTCTGTCTAGCTTTTGTTGAAACTGTTTTAGAGAGGTGTCGACTCAACTGTATGACTATGCTGTTGAAGTGGATTGTGTTATACTGACGGGGGTTTCTTTTCTTTTGCCCACCTCATTTATATCAATGAGGGGAGGCTAAATCCATCCTCCAAAATGACCACACAGTTGAATTAACAAGGGCGACCCTCAAATAAAACTCTGAACATAATAATAATAATACTTTTTATTTAAAAGGCACCTTTCTTGGCTCTCAAGGACACCATACAGTCAAGTAAGACATTTAAAAACATTAAAAAATAAAAAATACAACACCAATAACAACAGAAAGAGGCAGAGCAATTGACATTAAGTGGAATAGGCAGTTTTAAACAGATGTGTGTAGACAGGTGTATGGAGGAGGAGGATCAGAGGGAGCGGGACGCTGGAGGAGATCAGACAAATATGGGGGGGGGGGGGATTTGAACTGGATACGGAACTGGACCGGGAGCCAGTGGAAGCTGTTGGAGGACAGGAGTGATGTGGTGGATGGAGAGGGTTCGAGTTATGATGCGGGCAGCTGAATTCTGGACCAGTTGAAATTTATGGAGGGGTTTGTGAGGGAGGCCGAAGAGGAGAGAGTTACAGTAATCCAGACGGGAAGTGACGAGACTGTGGACAAGGATGGCGGCAGTTTGTGGGGTGAGGGAGGGGCGGAGGCCATTGATGTTTCGTAGGTGGAAGTAGGCAGACCGGGTAATGTTATTGATGTGGGGTTGAAAGGATAGTGTGCTGTCAAGGATGACATGTTGGTACTGTGCACAGAAAAAGACTGGGTGTGGTGTGGTGCCTTACCCTTGCTGGAAGAAGGAGAAGCTGACGCTGATGGGCATGTGGTAGATACTCAGAGGAATAGGGTCTCTCTCCTCTGGACTGTACTAAGAGAGCACAGGAATAAATACAAACATTACAACCAACACACAGCATGAAAACAAACCGTTGAAAACGTACAAGATAAAATCGTTAGTGCAATGTTTTTATTTTGATCAAATGTAATAAACTAAGGACACGTAGCAACGTCGGATTCTTTTTTTTATTTTATTTTTTTATTATCTCTACCGGTTGAAACCTTTACACATTGATTTTTAACCGATTCACGACGCATGGTTACAGCCCTAGTATTCGTGATTAACCAGTGGTCACCTGAAGTAAAGCAGGAAAGTTCCCACATCACTGAGTGTCATCAAAGACCTCCAAATAACAGAGCAGTTTGGTGTTTGGAGCGTCAGGTTGAGTGAGGCAGAGACACCAGCTGCTGGGTTTGTTGCTGACTCACCACTGTGACGTCATCTCCCTGGATGCCGACATCAGGACGCCTGAAGTGGCACAGAGCGGTGATGGCAGCGATGCTGGCAGCGTCCATCAGGTTCCCATCGTGATTCAACATGTGGACATCCACTCTGATCTGCCACACCTGAACACAAACCCCACGTCATCACCGAGCCTACACTGGGTATGCTTAGTTTCTCTTTTCTTCTTTTTTTTTTTTTTTCCTTCTTTTACGCGCGTGTATTTTACCTTTTCTCCAGACACCACACACAGGGACTCGGTATCAAGGCACTTGGAGTTCCTCAAGCATCTCTCCAGCTGTCTGTTTAGCTTCACGGACAACTCGGACTGTCTGGAGAGAGAGAGAGAGAGAGAGAGAGAGAGAGAAAGAAAAGCCGACAGATGATTTACACTCTCTGCACAAACAGTTGCACTAAATGAACCATGCTTCAGAGCATACAGTCCTAGTCTAATATGTCTTTAACTCAATCAAAGAAACTCAAATGGTATCACGTGACGAGAAATCAAGTGTGTAACATATAATCTGTCAGATGTATTAGTAGAAAAGTACACACAAACAGAGTCTCGCATTGCCAGACCTTCCTCCACAGCGCTGCGGAGGAGGGTCTGGTGAGTCCACACAGCATTCCGGGATTGGAGGAAAAACGTGCTCTGGTTTATTGGCATTTCTTTAAACCAATCACAATCGTCATGGGCGGACGGAGCCACGGCACCTCTGCAAAATAGCCTCGGGAAAGAACTCGTTTTGGTGGAACATGTGTACGTTCAAAAGTTGTTTTAGTCGTGCAACAGAAAACTCAGATTGGACAGATGGTCTAGCTAGCTGTCTGGATTTACCCTGCAGAGATCTGAGGAGCAGTTAACCATAGTCCTCAGAAATCCACCAGAGTTTAAAATATCAACACGAAGAAAGCGGAAGGTGACGGACATCCGGCTGAAATGAGGGACATCTGGCGGAATTTCCGGCGGCACCTGAACCATCCCGTAAATGAAACGTTGTTGATATAGACTAATACAAACATAATCTCCTTTGGGGTTTTTTTTCTCACCTGCCTGCTTCAAACGCTGGCGAGGCCATGGGTGACAGCTCGATGTTGAAGAACATGATTCCTTCGTTTGGTCGATTCTCTTTAGGAGTCACCAGCTCCCCCGACACCTGGGCCATGACCCTGTGGAGTGCAGCACGCTGGTATTCCATTATCACGAAAATATAACTTCACCAATAAATAAAACATCCATATGAATCTGGGTGCATTGTGTGGGCAGTAGAGATGGGCAATATATTGATATTATATCGATATCGTGATATGAGACTAGATATCCTCTTAGATTTTGGATATTGTAATATCGTAATATGGCATAAGTGTTGTCTTTTCCTGGTTTTAAAGGCTGCATTACAGTAAAGTGATGTCATTTTCTGAACTTACCAGACTGGTGTAACTGTTCTATTATTTGTCTTTACCCACTTAGTCATTATATCCACATTACTGATGATTATTTATCAAAAATCTCATTGTGTAGATATTTTGTGAAAGCACCAATAGTCAACACTACAATATCGTTGCAGTATCGATATCGAGGTATTTGGTTAAAAATATTGTGATATTTGATTTTCTCCATATCGCCCAGCCCAGTGCACACTTAGGACTCTGCACGACCATCAGTGCCTTGAAGACACATTGTTCATCCCATTAAACTTCAGTTTAAATTGTATCATAAAATCCCAATGTTTTCCAAGATACCAGATTTGTCACGCGAACTACGAAACGAAATGTTTATACAGTGATGCACCAGACATCTTCAATTTCCCATCTGATATAATGGCGCAGTAAGGGAAAAAAAACATCTTAGATCTGAATACGTAGCTACAGAAAATACACTATATATGAAGCTGTCAAACTGTACGGAGGAAAACGCTAAATTTAGGTGAAGAAAAAGCAAAACACTTTACACATATCTGGCCACATATGTGGCTTTAGCACCTGGTTTTTCCCAGATCCACAAAGCAGCATCCAAAGTCCGTCCCGAATGTGATCTTCATCTTCCTGTAGTCGTAGGTCTGTCGTCCATCCAGGCGCTGCAGTGAGAGGACGGGTTTACTAACGTTACTATGGGATGTATTGGGCACGGACAACCATTCCCCTAAAGCAGAACTCATGAACCAAAACCCACTGAAACATTTTTTTTTTTAAATTTCCAATTACTGGAGCCTGACTTAGTGAACTGCAGTGGTTGGTATAAAAGTAAACAGTTACATATGATCGTTATGTAATTAATTACAGAGAACGATTCTTTATTATGTATCTGTAGAGTATGTTTTTTTTTCCTCTTTTGTGGAACATCAATGTTGTCACTTTGACTTGTCAGTGGAACAACTTGACACAACGTTGAGAAACCAGCTCACCTTTTTCTCTTCGATGGCTTTGAGCAGGAAATCCCGCTCACAGTTAGACAGCGGCGTGTCCTTCATTTCGCGGGTTTGTAAGTGACTGCAGCTAGACTTCAATAATTTAGTTCACAACTGTAAAGTTACTGGCTCTACCCATAGACTGTATATAAAAGGCTCTACCCCGGCAAGCATGCGGCCACCATCAACATTTTCTGAACTCCAACCCGGAAGTGTATACGACATGCCATAGTAAAGGTGGGGGGAAATCTTTAAAAAAAAATGTTTTTTACTTGTTTAGAATTTTTGTGAAATTGCTAATATGCCTATTTGTGTTTGTTTATTTATTGCGAAGCATATATCGTTGGCACTATGTCCGCTGAAAATTTTTTTTTTTATAGAATATACTAAAAGTAAGCTTTTACTTTGAAATGCAGCTGCAGAGCGAGTTTCTGATGCCTTAAAAGTGCTCCTCGTAAACTCGTAATTTGGGGCTTTCAAAGTTGTAACTAATGACAACAAGCACATTGCTGGAATATTTGCTGGGATATTGAAATATGAATGGGTATCATTCATCATCCGCTTGCTTCTGTTGGAACACTAACGGAATGGATCCTGTTGCTAAGGTGTGGCTGTGTTTTGGAAGTGAATCGTCAAACGGCTGTTTTGTCCTGAGCATCGTGCATATTCATAAACAAAACTACAACTAAGTTATACTCCACAATACCTATAGAAACGACAGTTTAAGTGGTGGGGATATTATTCAAGTCGTTTACATAGCAACTGTAGTTTAGTCAGCATGAGTCTGTGCAGTGTGTACTGCTGGATTGTAGGGGCTATGAAATGGAAAGGACGAAACTGAGATTAGCATTAAAGCTAAAATAAGCTTTATAGTAAGGAAATGTACTTGGAGATGCAGCATGGGGAGTGGTGCTCATATTATTGAATATTTGAAGGAAACAGGGCTATTGGAGAGAATTTAGTATATCCTAATTTTTGAATTTTGAGTTTTTATTATTTAATTTTTTCTGCTAATATACTGTTCCGCAATCCAGTCCGGTAGGTAATAGTAATGCACCTTAAATTGGTTGCCAACCGCCAATAAAAATCAGAAGAAGCAGAAGGAGAAGCAGCTCCAGTATCGCACTCGTCTCGCCTATTATTTTTTTTAGAACTGACGGGGGCACGTGAAGGCACCATACACGCTCTCCATCTGCGCGATGTGCGCATGCCCATTAGCAGGGACTCGCTCGCGTCGCACTCGTCAACCGTGCACCGTCCGGGCCAAGCCAAGCTGTCATCCACGTTATCTTCTCTAGCCTACAACCGTGTTTCACCGTGTTTTATCCACAACCTTACACGTCGGGCCTCGGTGATACTCTTTAGACATAGCGGTCCAAACGCACAAGATAATTTCAAAGCGGAGAAACAGCGGACTTTATCGAGACATCATTTTCTCTGCAAATAACAAGAAGGCGCAAGGTTTGTTTGTGGGCGCTCATTCATTCTCTCCCTGCGACATCACTGCTAGTCTAGCAAGCTAACAGTTGCTATCCACTAATTTCTGCTGTCTAACAAGACATTTTCGGTCACCCTTTTACTTTTAAATGAATGTTTGCCGTTTGTGTTTTTAACGCCAGGGCATGTTTAACTAGTGGGCTCCTTGTATTCGAATTATATATATATAAGCACATTATTTTACTAGCTAAGCTTATGTTATGCTAACGTTTGCTGTTTATGATTGGCGCTCCGTCCAGTTAGCATAGCAACGTTAGCTAGCGGAGCAGGTGCTGCAGCCAGAGCCATTCATCTAAAGGAGTTTGGACATTGCAGTGGTCGGTGGCAGCCATGTTAGCTCTAACGTTAGCTACAACCTTGTCCTACGAAATTGTATGTGTGACGTTAGTTCCTAGATCTGTTTAGTAATACGCTTCTCTTACATAGTGATACAAATTGCTGGCACTGTTAAGGGGTATTAACCATAGACTGTATGTTAACCAACGTTACCCCAGTATACTCGGACTCGGAGGATTAAACCTTAATGGGAAATAGAATTGGTTTAGTTGGATACATTAAAATAAGTGTATGGCACATTTACTAGTACTTTATTTATAATTGTGGTATGATCTTATATAACGTTAGCTGCTGTGTCTTATAACTCTGCTGCATGGTTTAGGTGTATGATATTACCACTTTGCTAACTTGTAACTGCATCTTTTAACATTTTATCAATATCAACATTATGATTGGCTTATTTTATTTACGCTTTGCTTGTGTCAAAATCAATCAATAAAACTGCTCTTGATCCCAGGGATCAATAAATCTGGTTAATCAGTATAGTTTGGCTGTGTTTTGTTGCTTTGTGTTGCTTGCATGGCTACATGTACCAAATAGTGGATATTGTTGTTGTATTAATCATGTCTTGCTGTTTACTGTTGCTTTGCATAGCTTGTTGTCTTCTGTCTGTCCATTTTGAACCATCACCTCATTGGTTAAGAAACATCGCGCCAAACTGCAGTTTAAAATTAGCCAGCTGACTGATTTAAAGAAATGTTGATTCATTCGCATTAAGACAGTGGCAACTGTTCAGAGATGCCTTGTTAGACTTTGGCCACAACCAGATTCATCCTCCAAAGGGAGACCATACCTATATTACTGTTGGATTGACAGCAGGAAGGATATCTTCAGGATGTCACTTCAATTCATAGGCAGTTACTTGCTTATTGTGTCTGACTGCTGGGGTTACATGAGTTCCACATTGCTGTTGTTGAATCCTGTCTCTGTTTAGTCAGCAAGAAAGGCTAAACTGATATGTTTCACGAGGAGGAAAGGCTACAATTTTAATAAATATGTCTGAGAGGAATGGGGAATTTTTAATTTAAGATTCTTTTTGGGGCATTTTATTTGATAATGATAGTGGAGAGAGACAGGAAATGTAGGGAAAGAGAGTATGGGAAAGACATGCTGCAAACCATCTGGCCAGCCGGCAATCGAAACGTGCTCGCTGTTCAGGGCACCCTAACCACTCATCTATCGCCCAGCAATATTGAATTTCGCACTGTTTAATTTAAAATTGATGCATTAACCTTTTACGTCCCCTCACAGTTGTAACCATTGCCCCAGGTCACTTTCCCTGACATGTTTTATAGACGTGTCCTGTAGAGCTGTAGGGCTGTGGGTAGATCGGACTGATATGGGATTTTTGAGACTGATTCAGTTGCATTGCTTGCTATCAGACGAAAGATGAGCAACATTTTAAAGCTTTTGAAGATAACATAGCTCTTAATAGTGCTTCCGGTTTATCATCTCTCCCATATGTGTATCATCTGATCCCCCTGTGCTCTGATGTTAGCAAATGGAACAGCGGCAGTATGGGAATTAAGCTAATTAGGAATGAAGGGAAGCGTGCTGCTGTGCTGCCTGCAGTGATGCTTTTCAATTCCTGCTGCTCACAAAAGAGGGAGCAGGTGTGGCCTGATCAATAGATCATTGGGTTGTTGTTTGGTGTAACAGATATCTGAATTGTACAAGCAGTTCAGCAGGGTTAGATTTCAAATGCATATTAGGACACACACACACAAATGGATGGATGTTTGGGGAAGGAAAGGGTATACACTCACCTAAAGGATTATTAGGAACACCATACTAATACCGTGTTTGACCCCCTTTCGCCTTCAGAACTGACGTTGTGGCATTGATTCAACAAGGTGCTGGAAGCATTCTTTAGACAAGTTGGCCCATATTGATAGGATAGCATCCCCCACACCATTACACCACCACCACCAGCCTGCCCAGTGGTAACAAGGCATGACGGATCCTTGCTTTCATTCTGTTTACGCCAGATTCTGACTCTACCATCTGAATGTCTCAACAGAAATCGAGACTCATCAGACCAGGCAACATTTTTCCAGTCTTCAACTGTCCAATGTTGGTGAGCTCGTGCAAATTGTTGCGTACCTCGGTTGTAACGAGTGGTTATTTGATTCAAAGTTGATCTTCTATCAGCTTGAATCGCTCGGTCCATTCTCCTCTGCTAGCATCTGCTTATAAGGAGTCATGTCTTTCTGATTTATCTGGTGGGAATGTTACAGCAAAGAAGTGGAAGACTTAAAGGTTTTGTGAGGAAAAATGGGAGATAAGGATGTGATCTGAGGATACAGGCTCTACATCAAGTAGCACTGTGTACTAATGTGACCTCAATCTTTTTTTAGTTTTTTTCTCTCACCCTCCTGTCCCTCCATCCTTTTACGCACTAGAGTTCTCTATTTATATCATTGATGCCCACACACACACACACACACACACATACACACACACACACACGCACGCTTCTCTCCATAAATAACATCTCACACCTGCCTCTTCTCCCTCATCCTCCTATACTACGGCCCTCCTCACACCATGCTCGTCTCTGACGCCCTTATCTCACACTCTGTCCCCCCCCCCTGCTATCGCAACACCCCCTCTCTACCCTCCCCCCTACAGATGACGTTGGACAGGGGTTGGATGTGGCGCGTGCTGCTCCTCTCCTCCCTGGCTGTGTCAGCCGTAGCGGCCCAGGAGAAACAGTTGGAAGTTGATGTTTCAGACATCGATGAAGATGCGGCGTTGGATGAGGAAGAACTGGAGGTTCTGATGGCAGAAGAGGAGGAGGCAACGGTGATGGATGAAGACCACCACGATGAGACTGTCGACACAGCAAGTGGGAAGGCTGGCAAGGCTGAAATGGATGCAAATGTCTCTTTCCAGGTCAGGAATGGGTCGTAGGTTCAGCTAAAGGTCATAGGGAAAATGGCCCGTAGGTCGACTTCTAATGTATGGGTTTTGTCCCCCCAGGTTACATACAAGACTCCTGTTCCCACTGGAGATGTATACTTTGCAGAGACATTTGATGATGGAACACTGGACAGGTATAGCCTAATACATTTACCACCAAGGGCTGCTAAAAAAAAATACAGCGTAAATCTTTGATGCATGCTAGGATACATGAGCCTGCGATGTTATTGAGTGGCCAGGATAAACTTACACAATCATTGGTTGTAGTGCGTTTGTGTGTGTATGTGGAAGCTAAGAGTTTTGTGACGTTGATCCCCGCAGTTGGCAGCTGTCGAAGACGGTAAAGGGGGATGCGGATGATGACATCGCCAAATATGACGGTTTGTAATTTCCAACATTCTTTTATTGAACAAATTGAATATTGAATTGAATTAAAATGCCATTTTCTACTGATCAAAAAAATCTCGGGGTGTCTGTCGCGATATGTCTCAGCCTTTTGGCAATATGTGTATTGCGGCGGTTAATATTGCGATGGCGATAACGACACGATATATTGTGCAGCCCTAAAACGGACTCACTGTGGCAACATCATTTTCTTTTATTTATACTTATACAGTGTTTGCAATTTTCTGCTGTCTCAAGCCGAGGCTCCGCAACCACACCATGCCCGTGAAAATAAATGTTGAATGTGTCCATTCGGGCTGCAGGGAAGTGGGCTGTGGAGCAGCTGAAGGAGAACAAAGTTCCGGGAGACCAGGGTCTGGTGCTCAAGTCCCGGGCCAAACACCACGCTATCTCCGCAATGCTGAACAAACCCTTTGTCTTCAAGGATGAACCTCTGGTCATACAGTGAGTTTAAACGTGCACATAAAGGCGATCTCATTTTTCTTCACGTAAGTCGACTTTTTCCGTGAGCTACAGTGGTTAGTGGCTGTGCAAGTGAGACATCTGTCCTCTGCATTTTACAGTTGATAAAACCTTGTGAAATAATGTGACCCGACTTGTTACATTGCTCCGTTGTGTTGTGGTTGCAGGTATGAGGTGAATTTCCAGAATGGTATCGACTGTGGTGGAGCATACATCAAGCTGCTTACAGACACTGGCAATCTAAACCTGGTTGGTATACATGTTGTAATTCTACCTTACTCCATTTATAAACGGTAGAGTTTTGATGTGCACAGGCCAATTGTTAGCCATTTATATCCAAATCATCTTACAGTGGAGCAAGTACTTAGGTTATCTGTGTTAGTATTGGTGGAAACAGAATCCAAAACCTTCAGCGCATTCCTCCTCTGTCTTGTGTACGTGTGGTAGACTTGGGTAAAGGTTGTCCAAATTTAAACCAAATGGACTTACTCTATTTACTCTTTAAATGAAACTCTTGTTTGTACTGCGCCGTAGGAGCAATTCCATGACCGTACACCCTACACCCTCATGTTTGGACCAGACAAGTGTGGCGAGGACTACAAGCTGCACTTCATCTTCCGCCACCAGAATCCTCTGAACAAAGACATGGAGGAGAAGCACGCCAAGAGGGCTGATGTCGACCTCAAGAAGTTCTACACTGACAAGAAGACTCACCTCTACACTTTGGGTACAGAGACAGCTTTTTATATCTGTCTGGCACGTGTCTCTTATATGTAATACCTTGCATACCACACTGGAGCTTAATAACTTCAATTTCCCGTGTACCTGCATATCCTTCTGGGCTTTCATAAAATGTGCATTTCTGATTTTGCTCACACATTCATTCAGCATTTTCCCCTGTTGTCAGTCCTGAACCCAGACAACAGCTACGAGATGCTCATCGACCAGTCCAGTGTGAGCCGCGGCAGCCTGCTGCACGACGTGGTGCCTCCAGTCAACCCAGCCAAAGAGATCGACGACCCAAATGACTCCAAGCCAGAGGACTGGGACGAGAAGGCCAAGATTCCTGACCCCGAGGCTACCAAGCCCGATGACTGGTGACTACAACCCCCATACTACTGGAGGAGATAGTACAGGTTTTGATGCAGACCGGATATGTTTAAATGTTTTGGCCTCAGCGACTTAGTTATTAAGTGTGTGTGTGTATGTGTCTTTTTCTCTCTCTCTCTCTCTCTCTCTCTCTCTCTCTCTCTCTCTCTCTCTCTCTCTCTCTCTCTCTGTGTGTGTGTGTCTCTTTCTCTCTGTGTCTCTTTCTCTCTCTGTGTGTGTGTGTCTCTTTCTCTGTGTGTGTGTCTCTTTCTCTGTGTGTGTCTCTTTCTCTCTGTGTCTCTTTCTCTCTTTCTGTCTCTCTCTGTCTGTCTGTCTGTGTGTCTCTCTCTTTCTGTGTCTCTCTGTCTGTCTGTGTCTGTCTCTCTCTGTCTGTCTGTCTCTCTCTCTGTCTATGTCTCTGTCTCTCTCTGTGTGTCTGTGTCTCAGGGATGAAGATGCTCCAGCAAAGATTGACGACCCTGACGCTTTGAAGCCAGAGGGCTGGCTGGACGACGAACCAGACTTTGTCGCCGACTCTACTGCTGAGAAACCAGAAGACTGGTAAAAAAAAAAAAATAATCAACACATTCACCAAACAACCCATGATGTTACAGTGAGGAAATGACCCAGGCTGACAGCTCTCCACTGTGTGCAGGGACGAGGAGATGGATGGTGAGTGGGAGGCCCCGCAGGTTCCTAACCCAGCCTGTGAGACGGCCCCCGGCTGTGGGGAGTGGAAGCGTCCCCAGATCAACAACCCTCAGTACAAGGGCAAGTGGAAAGCCCCTCTGGTGGACAATCCCAACTACCAGGTAACTATAACTAAACCCAGGTACTATCAGGCTGCGTTGGGCTTATTAGAGCTTTATTTACTACATGGGTCAGAAAAATCTAACTTACACACTGGTATCTGATCAGTCCATTTCTCTTATATTTATTGTCCCTAGCTTTTTTTCTTCTTCAATGAATGATGAGGTGCACACTACAGCAAGACCAAGAGTTTACTCTCTGTGTTACTTGCAGCACCTCTAACCTGTCCTGTTGGAGGTTGCTACAGTATGTTTGTGCACCACCTTGATTGTTTTCCTCTACAATCTTTGTCTTCTCACAAGGGAGTCTGGAAGCCGCGTAAAATCGATAACCCGGACTATTTTGAGGACCTGCAGCCGTTCAGGATGGCACCTTTCAAGGCCGTGGGCTTGGAGTTGTGGTCCATGACCTCGGATATCTACTTTGACAACTTCATCATCACCTCGCACAAGGAGGTGGCCGACCGCTGGGCCTCTGACAGCTGGGGGCTGAAGAAACTGGTGGCCAGCGCTAACGAGGTCAGTGGGGTGTCGTGTAAGGGCAACAGGACCATAGAGCAGCGCCCTAACAGACTCTCACATTGTCACTGTGTGCATATAATTTACCACAGGGCTGTCAGTTTGTGTGAGGGGAAAGGCTCACAAAGGCTCACTATTTGCTCTTGCCCTCTGGTCCCTTGTCTTTCCTCGCCCCTCAATCCCACCAGCCGGGGATTTTTGCTCAGCTGATGATGGCAGCAGAGGAGCGCCCGTGGCTCTGGGTGATCTACATTCTGACGGTCGGCCTGCCCATAGGACTGGCTGTGCTCTTCTGCTGGCCAAAGGTACTGTGAAGCTAATGAGTCCATTTAATGCTATGTTTCTGATCGCTGGTTTATGCAGCAGCACACCCTCTAAACCTGACAGTGTTTAGAGCTTTAACAATTCAAAATGTTGCTTTACAATTAAAGGTGCAGTAGGTAAGACTTATAAAACTAACGTTCTGTCATATTTGCTGAAACTGACCCTATGTTCCAGTAGAACTACATGAAGCAGGTCATTTAAAAAAAAAAAATCCGGCTCCTCTGGCACCACCTACAGCCTTTTAGTGTGATTTACGAAAATCCACCGCTCCCTGTTCAGATGCACCAATCAGAGTCGGGGGGGGGGGGTGTCTTACTGCGTGTCAATCACTGCTCATGCACACGCATTCATTCTCCCTTGTGGGGGGAGGGGCTTAGGAGACCTTTTTGGGCTTTAACAGAAAGGAGGGAGGGACTGAGAAGTTGTCAATGACCTGGATCTTCGCAATCCTACCTACAGCACCTTTAATTGTCTCAGAATTAATTGCGATTAACAATATAATTGTCTCTTTCAGTCAAATTTTTAAAAATATTTATTTATGCATTCCTTTTTCAAACATAGTTTTGAATGAATCCCAGCATACATCTTTTGGTTGTACCACTGTTATGTGACCCAGATAATGTAGTAACACAGGTACACAGCCTATGAAGTAAACCACGCCTCTTTACTATCATAAAAACAATGGATTTTTACCATGATTACCATCAATATCCATACCTCTTAGCACCTAACGCAGCTAATGTTAGCAATGAATTGCGGTTAAACAAAGAAACGGCGAAATAGCAATTAGACAATGATGTCGTCATTGTTACAGGCCTAACTGTGATCTCCTGTTTGTGTCATAGAAGTCAGACGACGACTACGTGTACAAGAAGGTGGATCCTGCCCGGGCCGATGTAGAAGAGGAGGACGAGGAGGACGAAGAAGAGGAGGCAGCAGCAGCGGATGAGGAAGACAAAGCGGCCGAGGCTACACGCGGAGCAGCAGCTGCAGGTTAGAGGGCCAAACGCAGGGCATCACACACTCCTCTGTATCGATCAGAGTGTTGTACTTTTACTGCCACATTGTTCTAGAGGCGTATTTCCCACGTCCTCACCTTTACTCTACCGCTCTCCAAAGCAACAGGAGAGGCAGTGGAGGAGGACGATGAGGAGGATGAAGCCGATGCGGCAGGGGACAACCTAGAGGGGGGGATGACGACGACGATGACGAGGAGGAGGAGGAAGAAGAGGAAGAGGAGGAGGAGGAGGGAGGAGAGGAGAGCAAAGCTCCCGAGAGAGTATTAGAAGAGGAGGTTGGTGTCTTTGGGAGTTGTTCTTACCCATAGCAGCATGAGCTCATGGTGTTGGTAGATAATATCTGGGGGTTCATGTTCGCTCTCGGAATTAATACTTGGAACCAGATCCTCTGATTGAACCACCTTCTTTTTCTTCATTTTATCCAACATCCATCTGCTTCAGGGTCATCATTGTTGTGTGTATGTATGTTTTAGTTTAAAGGAATGACTGAATTCATTTAATACAGTTTGAATGTTTGAAGCCTTAAATACAGCCAGAAACACTGCCTTTCCATTTTCCATGCGTCTTTAAAACTCCCCCAGTAACAAAATGCATTGCTAATGCAAAACTTCACGGATACAGTGGCACTCATAAGTTTATGAACCCATGCTAAAGTTGACTTAAAAAAAAAGAATAAAAAAAAAAATCGTCTTTTGGAAATTGATCTTAATGCCTTAATTAAAAAAATGAGGAAAAATCCAACCTTTTAAGGACACCAATTGTCTTTGTGAATGAATAATGTATCGTGAATAAATAAATGTTCTTCCTTAAAATACAGGGGGCATAAGTAAGTACACCTCTATGTTAAATTCCCATAGAGGCAGGCAGATTTTTATTTTTAAAGGCCAGTTATTTCATGGATCCAGGATACTATGCATCCTGATAAAGTTCCCTTTGCCTTTTGGAATTAAAATAGCCCCACATCATCACATCCCCTTCACCATACCTAGAGATTGGCATGGGGTACTTTCCATAAGATCATCTCTCAGTGCAAATCAAACCAGCTATTAGGCTAACTGAAATAAAACCATGCCAATGGATTTTTCCTCTTTTTTTTTTTTTTAATTAAAGCATTAAGATCAATTTCCAAAAGATGTTTTTTATTCCCTTTAGCATGGGTTCATAGACTTATGAGTGTCACTGTATATATGAGCTAATCAAATAAGACTATTGATATGGTTACAGGAACTAAAGTGAAATAAAAATCCTTTTTTAATTTATTAAAAATGTTTATAATTCTTCGCCTATTTCCTTAAGTGACCGATCGAAGTTCTACCAATACGTGATCTAAGAAATTCTAAATATATAGAATATATTTGCACTAGAATATACAGACTTTCACAGCAATGGCACTTGGAGGTGTGACGAGATTGTAACTGTACAATGTATTTCGTCGAGGCTAAAAGTTGTCTCGCGATATCGGCACGCAAGAGCAGAATTACGTCGGTACTAACGAGGACCAACTGACGTTAAATCAATCGGTGGCCAATTTCGGTACCTCCGAGCGCGTAAGCGCGAGCTTCTCTGTCCTCTCTGCTGTTTCACAGAGAGCGGGGCTCCGACACACACACACACACACACACACACACACACACACACACAGAGGTGCGGTGCAGAGGGAGCGAAAGTTACATTGCCTCTGCAGTTTGTTCAAGTCAAAGTGAGACAGGGTGAAGCGGACACAAGGGTGGTTACAGTTTTCAAAAGTTGCAATATAATATAATAGCTGTTTAACTTCCGAGACAGACAGGTGTTCTCCATCGCTCTGGTGACTAACGGGCACAAGACAAAAGCGTTCTTATGCCCTGGTGACTGACTGACAGGCTGAGGTTGTAGGGCAAGGCAACTTTATTTCTACAGCACCTTTTTAGCAACAAGGCAATTGAAAGTGCTTTGCGTAAAACAAAGAGCAAATTAAAAACGATCATGAAAATAAAACTGACTAAAATAGAATAAGATACAAATACAAGAATACAAGTTATAGTGCAGTGTAAGAAATGAATAATTATTTGATTTAATAGGTTGTAGGGACGGGTTTGGGAGGAGAGAGGGACGCCTCAGTTATTAGGTCTGAAGAGGTTAGTAGATATACAGGAGAGAAGCCAGTTGAGTTTGTGGAAAAACCTTTCACCTTTCAATTGAAGGGGGAAAAAAGTTTCCTTTTTAAAAAAAAAGGGTTAAAATCTGGTCTTGTCTCGTTCTCATTAGCCCAATCGCGTGTCTCGTCACACCCCTAATGACACTCCGTCTGTCAGAGTCTGTCAGGCCCAAAAGTGTGAATTGGCAGCCACTCTTGCTTTAACACACGTGATGTGTTCTGAACACAGAGCTAGAACGTCATGTTTTTGTATTGAAAAACAAAGGTCACAGCTCATCACGAACTGTGGGCTTGTTCAACACTGTTGTGACAAGACGTACGATGTTCTGTTAAGCACGTGTAGGCGAACTGGCCCCACGTCTGCAGGTTATTAAAATGTTGTAATCAGGGGTCGATGGATCAATACCTGAAGTATCAGTACTACTATACAAAGTCTTGAGTCATTAGGATTGATACAACAAAGGATCACTGTAATGGCGGATCATGTTCTGCACACACAACTCTTGTTAGTGCTGCACTCCTAACTTTTCTGCTGTGGTTGTGTGAAGCGATCGCCGCATTAGTTTTCAACATTTGCACAATACACGTTTATTATGTCTCCATAAAAACGGTCTTGTGTGCACATGCATATAAATAATCGTAATTAACAGAAAATGGTCAAATAAAATGCTTAATGTTTTGGAAAATCTCCCAGTGGTATTGAAAATGAATTTAGCAGTAACCTATTAATGATGCATTCACCTCATGAATCACGATGCATCGCTTTCCCCTGCAAGATGGTACACAAGCGCTGTCTTCTCTCTTGGTGGTTTAGATTTTACTGGGTCTCTGATAACCTGTCGCGCCCGATGGTTTGGTTTAACACAGAACCATCTGAGTAGCGCCATTGGAAGCTGTTTGGGAAAGGGCAGGCGCTCTCCAAAAAGTACCTGGCAGGTGATTGGATGAACCATCTGTCTATCCCGTTTGCCATTGTTGTTGTTTTTTGAACGCCCAGTGGAGGCCGTCATACACACCTAAACCACGCCCGCAGCTGCCAGTAGCTCCTCTCTGGAGGCTGACTGGTGCAGTAAGCGGTTAGTTCAGACACAAACGCATTAGGTTGGAGCCTGACAAGTAGAGCTAGGTATCGTTCAAAACCATTCGGTACCGGGCGCCTTGGTAGCTCACCAGCTAGCCAATCACAAACATCATCAGATCTTGCGGATCATTCACTCCCCTCCCTTCAGTTTAGACCATTTCATGCCTCGGCTGTGAGCTGTGACACCTTCCTTGTCCCTGAAGGACTGAAGGAGTCTGGCTGCTCTCGTTTTCGTTTTCAGTGACTTCACTTTTCAGAATGATCGCGTATTTTATTCTACTAGGCATTTGAAAGGTGTTGATTCGATTAGGTCTTGAGCCAATTTAATTCTGGTAATGTGGCAAATGCAAGAGTGATGCTTTATGTCTCTAAATTTGCTTCTTTCTTTTTCTTTTTTTTAATTCATTCCAATCCTGGCCCGCAGCCGAAGGAGGGCGGAGACATCGCCGAAGAGAGCCACAAACAGGCTGTGAGAAAGAGGAGGGTACGGAAAGACTGAGGGGTGAACCCCACACCTACTGTCTCCTTTCTACCCTGATGCGGAGGAGTTGGAAGGGCCGTCTCAGCTGCTGCTCCCCCTCTCTCTCTCTACGAGCGGAGCTGCATGTATTTCCTCCAAACCACCTGGTAGCCTGCAGTCACCCCGGCTGCCCCATCGCAGGACTGCAGTCTCCCGAACCACATCCTGGATCATCCCGTCTCTCCCTCCCTGCCTGCTCATTGAACTATAAGATGAATCCCCTTGGAGATTATGTGCATTTAGATGTTTTCCCTCCTCCATCCTGAGTTTCCACGCTTTCTTCATCCTTATTTTCTCTAAGCCATTGCTGTCAAAACGCCCCATCAGCCTGAAAAAGGCCCGCCTCTTCCACCGCCGTTGCTGTTCTGCTGTCAGTCTCTCTCTCTGAATATATGCCGTCATTGATCTGCTGTACCGGTCTGTCTCCTCTGAGGAGTGAAGGCAGCAGGGAGCGTCTGCACTGCTGTCAGCTGTTCACACGATTTTAAAGCATATCATAGGGGCAACATCTCCTAAGTTACTTTATTCTCGTGTCCTTTGTTTTAAAGAACATGTTCGAGGACACAGTTTGACAAAGTTCCTTCCCCGTTTGAAGTTGTTCAGGTTTTAAGAACAGGCCAGGCGGAGGGGACGCCAGGCTACTAGAGATGGTCCTGCAGTGTCAGGACATTTCAGCTGACAAGTTGCCTCAGCTTAGGTTAAAAAGCTCTACTCTTTCAAAATGGACGTTCTGTGTAGATTTTAGGTAGTTTGTAAGGAGCATTACTTTTGCGTTTTATACTCCGTTACAGCAATTTAAGAATTGAGGATTAGCACAGATCACCCTATTTGGTGGTTTTTGTTTAAGATTTGTTTAGTTATCAATTAAGATTTAACAATGCAGTGTTTTGAGTGACTTGAGGCAGTTTTCTTAAATATGATATGCCACTGGTGTGCTTATTCTGAACCTAGGTCTGTTTGAAATGCTTTACGTGATCAAAATACCAAATGCCTTGGCCATCAGTTGTCAATAAGACAGAGTATATCAAACAGCTGGATGTTGAACCTGTGAAAACATGTCTCATTTAGTCAGCACACGGCAGTGCTTCCCCACAATATCTAGACTAGCTGGAGTTCAGATCCTAGATTATTGCCTGGGGGAGAACATTGATGCTAATTTATTTGTTTTATATTATTGTCTCAAGCTTTTGTAGTTCATGTCCTTGCCAAATTCTGGCAGGTATCCCTGTTTACATTTGTTTGCAAATTGTACATTGCTCTTGAAAATAAACCTATTTAATAAAAATAAAGTCAAAAGTCTGATTAAATGAGACATCTTTCATTTAGAGTGATTTTATTTCATTTTGCTCTCTGACAGATAATGTAGGGTTGTGAAAAGTGACAAAAAAAGACCCAGAGAAAGGAGTGAGGTTATGTTTTTATTAAAACAAGGTGCAGGGTGTCTACACAAGACGGGTGGTACAATGGTGTGTGCGTAGGTGGGGCATATTCAGCATGTCAGACAAAAATTAATAAAATGCTACTGTACAATGTTAAAAATAGCAAAATAACCTTGATAAATTACAGCATATACAGTGTTCATAGCCTCCCGTAATATTACCAGTTCCTCCCATTTAAAACCGCACCACAGTCACTTGATGTTTACACATGAATTACTACTTTCCAGACATTATTGAACTTTAAAGTTTACAGTTTAAAAGGGAATACAAATGTGTTCAGATTAGATGACTTTTTTTTTTAGTTTCCTTTCTCTCTCTTTTTTTCTTTCCCCCCCCCCCATCTGTGGCAGCAGCAGTCTTGGAGGACACACCCTCCACTCTGCTGTACACTGACAACACCAGCCCATTTTACGGTCAAACCTCTCCTCTAGCAGGTGATGTATTCCAGGCCTGGCTGAGTGGATCAATAGCACTCAAGGCCTCTTTACTGCTTGCAGTTAAAGGGCATTTTCTTCTTTCCCTTTCTTCCCTCCTCATCTCACCCATTCAGTCTCCTCCCCCCATGGACATTACAGAATAAGGACACAATGTAATAATGTGGGGTGGGGGGGGAGAGCCCAGCCCAGCCCAGCTGCATTTATGACCCTACCATTTCCTTTGTCACTCTTACATTACAGTTTGGGCCACAACACCAACACTCATTCGTGACGTGACAAACTGAAAGGGTTACACATACTCTCCAGCACGCGACGTACACCTTGTGTCATTGTAATTAGCAATAAAAACATCACTGATGTTAGTTAAGACATACACTTTTTATGGAGTTTTACACAACTCTTAGTTGCTCTGTGCTTTCACTTGCATTGTTGCTAAGCTCTCAATGGTACCTTAGTATCCACCTCCTATTGGTGGAGAGTTCTCGCTAGCTTTATACAGTCGGTTATTTAGTGATTATTGATTTAAAAAGGCATTTCATTAGATATACTTAACTTTCAAAACTTGAACTCATACATGCGATGCAAATGCCGTTTTCATTCTCAGTAAAACTGCTCAAGTTTGTGAGCCTTTTTTAAAAAAAAAAAAAAAAAAAAAGGAATAGTCATGCTTGGTATAGACACGATGACATCCGAGACCTACGTACAAAATGATATACAAAAAAATAAATAATATAAAAATGCTGAAATGAGGTTCAAGATCGGACAGTAGTTGTAATATTTATGGTTGGTTTTCACCTACTTACAGGTCAGTTTGAGACCGGAACACGAGGGGGGGTGGGAAAAAAAAAATCAGAATTGTCCTCAAACATTAAACCAAGCAGGTAAAGCGAGGCTAAGAATTATTTTACAGATCCACAGAGCATTAAGAAACTCAAGGTACAAATGACCCTCGACCACGTCATGTACATGGTCTGGCTGTGTGTTTGTATTTGTGATTAAAGGGTGACGTCTATCTCGTCTGTAGCGTGGAGAGGAAGCTGCTGCGAGACAGACCTGGGCCAGACTAGCGGACAGCGGGACAAAGTCAGTTTAGTTGTTTTTTTTTGTTGTTTTTTTTTTAATTGTTAGTTTTTGACTCAGGAAAGTGAGCTCAGTTACAGGAAGAAGAAAAAAAAAAGAAAAACAACGCCCAGGTCTGCTGAGAAAACAAACCCCTCTCCATGTCTCGATGGTGGGTTCCCTCTCCCAGCTGCTTGACTGGGACCATTTTTTTTTTTTGGTGGTGTGGGGTACCTCACTTCCGTTTGCTCTTGGTGTCAGTGGTCTGGAAGACGCTGGAGGCGGACATGAGGTTCTCGATGTACTGACCGAGGACCTGGTTCTCAGACTTTAGCTTCAGGTTCTCCTCCTTGACTGCGTCGACCCGCGCTGACAGGTCTGAAACCGAGATAAAGAGTCAGGGTTCATACGTTTTGAAAAAAACCTGGAAAAATGTTATGGAATTTGGAGGAAAAAAAATGCAAATTCCAGGCCTGGAAAGGTTTTGGAAACATAAAAAGACCCAGAAAGTTTTGGAAAAGTCATGGATTTTTTTTTAAATTTTTTTTTAAACAGTATAAATATGTGATTAATAAATGTATTTTCACGTCGTCATAACCTCACCGTTCTATTCTGGGCGCGATATTACGATTTTCAGGAATACATAGTCATGGGAAAGTATTGGTTAAAATGCGTATGAACCCTGAAGAATGGGAAGCTAAAACACTGGACTCATCACAGTGACAGGAATAAATCCGGTGATATCTACTACTAGTTGTAGGTGTGTGTGTGTGTGTGTGTGTGTGTGTGTGTGTTACCTTCCAGTGTGTGCTGAAGTTCCAAAACTTGATTTATCAACCTGGTCTTCTCCTCCATCTCCACCTGGTTCTCCATGTCTCCTGCAACAGACACAAACGCCGATGCTGTTCACATGCACTCACGACACATTATCTCAGCGTTACGCGATCACGCGTGAATTGTTTCGCCGAGTTGCACGTGAGCAGACGCACCATCTATGTCGCAGTTCATGATGAAAAGCTCGTTCTCCTGTGTAGTATACAGGGCTGCAGATCCACCGTCCACTGTAAAAAGACAAAGAACAGACACGGTGATTTCCATGAAGCAGTCTGCAGTCCACTGATAGTAGGACGTTGTAACGCGGGGAATATTTCAAAAGCCGGCAGAGATTCCTGCCATGCCTCTCTGTTCATATAAATAACGCATTAGCTGGGGAGTCAGGGTTTCCCCTGAAAACTCTTTAGTCAAGTTGGTAAGCCACCCAGATCCTAGTCTGGATCAACAGAGTACACACGGGGCGATACACTGGTAAGAGCAAATGACGTTTAACCATGTATCCAGCTAATTCAAAAAGCTCACGTTACTGTATTGTATTATTCTGCGGGTTGCAAATGTTCCACCAAAACAAGTTCCTTCCCGAGACTATTTTACAGAGCCGCTGTCGCCTGCGTCCGGAGCTTAGCGCCGCCAAAGACGACTGTGATTGGTTTAAAAATAATGCAATGCAATTCCTATCCTGGAACGTATTTGCTGTGTAGCCAGACCTTATCCACACAGCGCTGTGGAGATAGGTCTGGCTATGCGAGACTACCCAGATCCTGACACATCTTGTCTGGTGATCTTTTAAGTTAGTAGACGATGGCCTTAAAGCGTTAACTCTCGCCAAAATGCAACCTAGGGTCTTTTTGTGAATGTACCCGAGTCAAAACTTTCGTTTAAAAGCGTAATTAGGACGGAAGCGCCACTTTTAAGATTTGTTTTTCGGTCAAATGGCCTTTTGAATGGGAGTGCTAGGGGCACTGCTATGATCACAAGACGGCTCGACACAACATGAAACTTTGCTCCAAGTATGACCAGGGTCTCTACACATGAACTCCAGCATTGAGAACATTGTTTGTGTACACAGAGTTTACTAAAAAAGAAAGGTTTTGAACGACTCACTGTAGCTGTTGGCGTTTGCGGTCGCAACCGTCTAGCCAGTCAAAAGGAGTCGATCTCCGAATGCGACGTAACAGGGAGGAGAGTAAAGATGGAAAGCTCCTAAAGCTTAGTTCCATATAAATGCACGGATAATTTGTTGTTTTGTCGTTAGTGAAACACAATATTGACCTTGTAGTTGAAAAAGGAGCCTCATATAAGAATGACATTTCCTCCTATGGAGTTCGTTCATTCGCATTCAGAGATCGCCTATTTTGGACTGGGAAAATGGCCGATAGCGTAAACAACAACTGCTAATGTGAGTTGCTCAAAACCTTTTTTAGTAAACTCTGTGTACACAAACAATGTTCTCAATGCTGGAGTTCATGTGTAGAGCCCCTGGTGATACTTGGACCAAAGTTTCATGTTGTGTCGAGCCTTCTTAGTATTTTAAAAATAGTGATTTTGATGCTATCATAGTAGTGCCCCTAGCACTCCCATTCAAAAGGCCATTTGACCGAAAAATGAGAATACGGTAAATCTTAAAAGTGGCGATTCCGTCCTAAATATGCTTTTAAACGAAAGTTTGACTCGGTTACATTCACAAAAAGACCCTAGGTTGCATTTCGGCGAGAGTTAACGCTTTAACCAGAGATCTTCAACAGGGGGTCCGCGACCCCTAGGGGGTCCTTAGAGTTACTGCAGGGGGGCCACCAAATTATTGTTTAATACTCTTTAAGACTTTTAAAGTAGGCAAATAATAATAGGTAAATAATTATTTAAATAGCTTAGTATTGTAGGGCACCATAAAAAGGTGTGTGCATAGGCTTTACAGTTACACGTACGTTATTGTAGGCCCAGTTTATTGTGTGAAATAGCATTTTTATGTTTCAATGTGTTATATTATAAAGGTGTATTTATTTTTGATGTTAGCAGAGGTGGTCTTTGTTTTAGGCAAGGTGGTCATAAAACACAGGGAAACCCTGGACAATATGTGAACTACATTAGTATTTACTGGGAACAGAATCACTAGCTAAACATTACTGCCTGGCTTGGATTTGCTAGGCAAAAATGCAACAAGGTCACATAACATGTTGCCAAACACGATTCCTGCTATGTTTACTGTTATCTATGTCATTAAGCCTTGTGAGCTAAGAAATGAAGTGCAGGCATGATGAGGGTGTTGGTAGCTGACACCGCGCCCAGGGCGGCCACAATGATGTGCTGAATGATGCTGCCTACTGCTGCCTGCTTGAAGCCAAACGCTTCTTTAGACGTGGGTAACGTTGGACTTTATTGTGTCTGTATACTTTCCAACAACCTCATGAAACGTTGTATTGCCATTAAGTTACAGCCACAGTTAACGTTAGTCCGACAAAATGATCTCGTTTGACAACTGCTGGTCCTAGCTTGGGTCTAGACACAGTTTAGCAAACCCCATAACATAGGCCGGAAACGTGTATGCATTGTTACTAAACTTGCAAATAGGTTGGCTCTGTCACATCGGGTAGTGCCAGGCACATGTAACGTCCGTATAACGTTAACACTTTGGGATCTCAGCAGACGTGTCCGATAATGGATGCGTAACGGTGTACATTAGCTAGCTATGTAAGCTAACGTTAAGCAATGTGGCTAGCTAACGTTACGTCAACGGAGCTAACTTAGCCAGGTTAATGTCTCACCAGAAGCAACCAAAACGAAATCGTCCAGTTATCTCATATTTAGAAGAGACTGTCTCATAAATACATTTCACAAAGTGCCATCAGCCGAAGGGATGCTAACGTTAACTGTTATCGTCACAAGCTAGCTAACGTCAACTGCCGCTAGCCTTAGCTTCACATGGAAATTGACAGACTGCCTGTGATTTAGCTACTCAAAATGTTCTGTTGCACTAAACAACTAGCTAGCTAGCACCCGTGGCGTTTAAACTCACCTACAGCAAGAAATGGCTTCTCCGTTTAGCGGAGTGACCCTGTAAACAGACCAGAGGCTCGGTGCTGGTGATGAGGAGGAGGATGGTGATAGTGACGTCACTGTATGTGCGTGACCACACCGACCGACAGGGGGAGCAACTAACAGCTACTACACACACACACACACACGAACAGATGCTCAGGCCTTCAGTCATTCCCCCTGGTAGCATATCACATATGCAGACAGTCATAGCAGCAGTTGGCAATCAAATCCTGACCAGCAATGTCATCCCCACCAGACCTTTGTGTTTTTGTTTTGTGTATCCAGCTCTCTTCCTGTCCATCATATGCTGCTGCTTGTTAGCCAAATCAAACCCTGAAAACACTGCTGTTTCAGCCAGTCTACTCTCTCCATCTTTTTCTCACCCTCTCTTTTGCTTTCCTGCTGTGTGTGTGTGTGTGTGTGTGTGTGTGTGTGTGTGTGTGTGTGTGTGTGTGGGGGGGTGAGGGGGTTTGTCTGTGTGTGAAATAATGACCTTCCACTGAATGACAATTTATTTCTCAATAACAAAGCTATGAGTAAACACGTCGAAAAATACAAGCTGTAATCAATTTGCAAGTCAAGATTATTATTTTGAGCACTCAGTCCCAGTTTTCACCATTTATTTAAGAAAGCATCCAGTGAGATTCGTTTGAACAACATCTGCTGAAAGTTGGACCAATCAGCGTTATGGTAAGTTTGCAGCAACAGGAAATGCTGCTTGTCAAAACTCTATACTGGTGGTCGATTTCTCTAGGTGCCTATTTTATGAATCAATGATTCTTCAGGGAGACTGAGATGGTGCTATATAAGCTCTTTTATTTTAAGATTCTGTTTTTGGGGGCTTTCCCCTTTAATATACAGTGACAGTGGATAGACTGGAAAGGGGGAGATAGATGGGGGGACGACACACAGCAAACGGCAGCAGGTTGGAGTCGAACCCGCGCCGCTGCATCTCATCGCACTCATCCAACATAAGTGCGAACGCGCTTACTGGGTGAGCTAGAGGCCGCCCCGCAATGTAAGATCTTTATTCAAAAGACCTGAGGTAGTCTGCGGAGTAACTAACTGAACATGACTTATTGACGCAGTGTATATACAGTACAAGTCATGCATATACTGTTAAGTACTACTCTTAATAATTACTAAATCTACGACACTTTCACACCGAATTGTGAGCAATTCTTCATTTCAAGTGACACTATGTAGCCAAACCTTTGCGGAACGTAAAATCAGAAACTGCATGGCAAATGTTTTCCTCAGATGTACTAGGGATTTTGATAGTTTTTAAAATAATTTGACATTTCCACAACAGCTATTCATTTGAACATTAAAGTCCAGAGGGGTGAATATCCAGTGTAGGTGTAAGAAGGATTTTTGAGTCTTGAGTGAACAAGAAATGACGTGTGCAAATGCCCTTACCATCACTTGCACGCATATTCAAGTGTTTGTTTCATTGTATTGAAGATGTTGGTCACTCACATATGGATTATTGATCGTTTTTGATACAATCCTAAAGAGTACGTACTGTAAGTTCTAACTGTAAGATACACAGTAAAAGCAGCTAGTCACTGTTACTTCATTTAGGAAGGATTTCAACTGGAAGGGATTATTCCCCACGTAAGTCTCGACCTCTTTTTGTCCTCATAATCAAATTTAGTTAAAGGAAAATAAAAAAGAAAACCCAAAAGAAAGCCGTGCAGCCTTGGTAGGAGCCACACCTCAGTCCTTTCACAGCACAACACACATAACGTAACCACTCAGGATTTACGAGCTGGTTTCATTGCCCTTTGTTCAGTCACGTACTTTTAACAACTGCCTTAACTGTATGTCATGTGTTCTGCCATTCACAACAGAATAATAAATATATAATGAAATTATAAGTTTGACTCAATGTGTAGATATTTTGACTGTCTAGACAAATAGTCACTTTACACCTGAAGAGCATGTTTCATATGTACAATTTATCTTTGCAGAGCTAAGGCAGTCCATGGCAGTGTCTCTATAGAAAACCCATATAACTTAGAATTGCACATTTCAAACGATTTAAGAAGAGATGTTGAGAAATGCGGAAAGAAATATATAAGTAGGCTATATGTATAATACTGACTGGTTCCTCAGCTGCAGATAAGCAGGCACTGTACTGCTGTTTGTTTGGTGCACATAGAAAATGGACAGAAAAGGACTAACTTTGGAAAAAAAAAAGACCAAAACAATTGCTTAATATTCTCTTGAGGCTTTACCTGTGTCATCTGCCAGAGAGATGTTAGTGAAAGTCCCATCATCCGCGTCCTCCACGGCCTCTAAAGCCTGAGTCTCCTGTCCTTCCTGCAGCATGGTTATCCTTTTTTGGTTTTTAACTCACAGACTCATTCTTTAGTGTCAGCACTTTCTCTCTATTCCTTTAAACTTTGCACTTGTTTCTTTTCTCTTACTCTTGTTTTTGGCCGTGCCTTCACACACACACACACACACACACACACACCTGTCGCCTGAATCATTCACATCGTCACGGTTACCTGCTCTATCTGACTGGTGGCTCAGGTTACAGAGTTGTCACAGGCATGCGTCGCAATGGTGACCACAGGACCAAAACATAGAGGCAGACCGCCTTAGCAGGGAAGCTATCAGGGGCCAAAGTTTAAATCCCAGTCTGTAACGTGAAAGGGAGCCATAAAGAACACACACACAAACAAACACACACACACACACACACACACACAGTCACACAGGCACACATTACCCTGAAAAGTAAGTGTGTGTGCTGTTAATGAGTTCATATAAATACAGTCAGATGCTCCATCTTTTTGTTCTGTTTGATGCTTTTCTTCCATTTTGCTCAAAAACCAGAACATCACAAATCTGCAGTGCTGTTACACGCATTACATAAATCAGTTATTTGCTATGATTATTCATGTATTCTCTTGACCCCTGTCCAGTGGCTCCCTGTGGCTTTGAAAAAGAAAAAAAAATGGAAATGATTAACGGTTATGTTTAAACATTTTAATTTTAATGTATCATTGTTGTAGGCCTAAAGTGATTTTTACACAGAATCAATTTGCATGACTTTCAACTGAAATATGCGTCATAGCCTACATACCTCTATGGCCCGGCGCCTTATCCTCTAAATGTTGCCCCTCTCTGCAAAGACAGACATCACTATAGTAATGAATGCTCATTTAAAACTATTAGTCATGTTGATTGGCTAATTTAGACTTACATAGGGCTGGGTATCGTTCAAAAACGTTGGATATCGGTACTGATACCAATACCGTGACTTCGAGACCGGTTCCTTAACAATACTTTTTTCAAAACCAATTTTATAAAACAAAAAGAAATTACAACATTACAGCACAAATCTTTTAATTTATTTTTCAGCTCCTACTATGTGAGCCCCGTCTCTGTGCGTAATGTAGAGTTTTCCTGCCTGCCTCTACGACATGTAACGTTAGGTAGCCAATCAGCAGCATTATTGGTAGAAGCTTGCTGCATGCTTATTGGCTCACTGATGCTGATGAGATTTGCTCCTTAGGTATTGAAACTTGGTATTCGGTCTGTGCCTAAAACGTATTGAATTCGGCACCCAGTCCTAGACTTAGTAGACTGTGTTACCTTCATTATAAGGCTCAAATATGTTTTGCGGCTCCAGACAGATTAAAAAAAAAAAAGGCTCTTTTGATAGTAAAGGTTGCTGACCCCTGACCTACACAACGCTTCGGTGCAGTGTTGACCTAAAATGACAAGAGGTGATATGAATGGGAAACCAGTTTCATTGAATCTATGAGAGCAGCCTGCACTCTGGTGGTTAATGTTAAACACTGCAGATCAGTGACAAGTAACAGAGACTCCATCATGCTCCATCTGGGAGAAGCCTGCAGTGACGGTGCAGTTATACACATATCCAGCAATGAAGAAAACTGAGGCTTTCATGGTCTAGAGCTTTATGTTCAAGTGAAACCACTGATACAAAAAAGAATTAGGGATGCACCGAATCCAGGATTTGGGTTCGGATTCGGGCCGAATATTTGGCTTTTTGACGGGGTTCGGTTTCTGCCGAACCGAACCCTACACTTGCACTACGCGCGCTACGCTGGTCGACGTAAAGACGCCGCCGTTGATTACGGGAAGGTGTTTACGTAGGTGGACCATTCAATGCAGTAGGCTGTGAGAAAGTGAAAGTGGAACTCGTGAGCAGAGAAAGTGTTGTTTGGCAATACTTTCAGTCAAAAGAAGACCATTCAAGTCCAGCTACATGTTCAATTTGCAATGCCGATTTGTCTCGTGGTGGCAAGGACCCTAAACAATACACAACATCGCCGCTGTTAAAAAATTTGTGTATGAAACATCCGAAAGAATACGAGTTGTGCATGAAGGAATCTACACACAGCAGCCAAAATGCAGCATCTTCAGGTACGACAAAGGAAGGACAGTCACAGCTAAAAACTGGTGTTAACCAGACAGTGCCTCTCCCGGGCTGTCAGCCGTTCTCTCGGCAAATGAGTCTCCCTACAGTGGGAGCGGAGCGACCGAACGGCCGGCTGCTGCTCGTCAGCTAACGTTAGCTTTGTAATTTCACCCACTTAACATGCCTTCATCATACACTGGTTAGCCAAAATTTGCCAAACAAAATTGTCACTCATCTGGCGATAGCGATGTGCTTTCCTACGATGTGAAAAGAGCGTGTGAATTCAACATTAAGTTGTTACATTTAACTATTTTAGAGGCTGTGGACGTTGTTTACTTCATTAATGTGTTTACTGTGTTAATGGACTGAGGATGGGAGTAGGATTCGGTATTCGGTTTCGGATTCGGCGGAATCCTAACCAGTGCATTCGGTGGATTCGGTGCATCCCTAAAAATAATATATGATGCTCATTTTCTGGTTCTTGTTTTGTGTTTCTACTAGAACATGTTTACATGCTTTAATTTAAAAAGCACTTTATTTTTTTTTATTTTTTACTGCATGTCTGTCTGAAACGCTCCGTTTGAGCGTCTGTCTCTTTAAGCCCCCCCCCCCATCTGAAAAGCCCAGTCTGCTCTAATTGGCTTGCGAAAAAAATACGGCGCACCTTCGCAAAGGTAGTTCTCAAGCCGTGGGTGGAGATACTCAGATGTGGGGCAGTATATTCCATGTGCACGTGACAGAGGAAGAGCAGCCAAATCTCAATGTGTTGTCGAATCGCATGTTTTCTGATCTAGGCAGCCAACCAAAAAAACCTTTTTTTCATTCACAGTTGTGGGTTAGTAGGCACTCCAGAGGCCCGTTTCAGAAAGCAGGTTTAGTGAAAACTCTGAGTTTGTTAACCCTGAGATGAGGAGAAACTCTGGGTTTTCTGTTTCAGAAAGGGAGGTAACTTAACCTCAGAGTCAGTTACTATGGTAACTGAGCCTGTGAACCTAACCTGGTCGGGAGCAGGTTTTCTTCAAGAAACCTCCAGTTTCTCTCAGTCTCCTCCCTCTGACACAGCGCTCTCTCATTTCCTCATTCATTCATTCAGTCTGTATCGGGCGCATTTTAGTGCAGTTTGTTATCGCCATGAATAAAAAAAAAACAGTGTTGGTTTATTAACCATGTTAGGCAGACTATACGTTTCCTTTTGTCGACGATCCCGTTGCTGAAGAAGCTGTATTACTTCGCAGGGAGTTAAACATACATTGGGAGATGATATTGAGGCCCCGACTATAGATGCATTTTCATTTCCAGATACTAGCCTACCTATTTGAGCGGTATCGTTTTTCTTCCCAGTCTATCAGTTATGTAGCCTACATAACCTTATCCGTCCTCATATCACTAACATCACCCATCGTGGACATGCTCTTACATCCCAGCAGATTATTTGTGTCGCATTACTGTTGTGCTAATGGCAGTTTTCTTTACAACATTGGTGATGCGGAGCATATTAGTAAAGCCACTGTATAGCAAAGCTCCGTCAGAAGAGTCGCTCTGAAACGTTTTTGTAGTGTTCCCTGGACACAAACCAGTAAGAGCCATTAAAAAAGAAGTTCCATGTATTGCAGGTGAATGATGTAAACCCATAGACTGTATATTAATATTAACAGTCTATGTGTAAACCCAATACATCATCCATGTGTACCCTTTGAAATAAAAGAGTATGAATTATAATGATGTTAATGATAGTGCTGCAGCCTCAGAATGGGATTAGTAGGCCTAGGACTTTTTCGCCCGCAGGATTGCACTTAAATGAAATAGATTATAGGTTCAGTACCATTTAACCAGTAATATTATAGGCTACTTATGATTAAATATGATATACACTATATTGGAATAGATGCATTTACTCTAGCAGCAAATTCTCTCTCTTTTGCAGCAGCCGTTGTGTTGTAGATAAATAAATAAATTGTATAGACAAAATATATGTTCAAACTCGCTGTATGTGCGCATTTCAGTATAGCAGTTTGTTTGTGGTTGTTACCATGGTGAATCGTAGTATCATGGCTCCATTCATGCTGTCTTTTTATTGTGCTGGTGCACGCACTTAACTCTGAGTCAACCTACTCCGAGTTGATTGAACCAACTCAAATCAGCTGTTCTGGAACCGAAAACTCCCGAGTTTCCCATCTCAGGGTAAATCAACTCAGAGTTCAGGGTTAGACTCAGAGTTTGTTAAATTTCCTTCCTGAAACGGGCCCCTGATACCCAAATGTATGTACACAAGCACTGAGAAGTGAGTTTTTTTTATGATGTGTTCCCTTTAAAAAAAATAGTAAAACTGTGATCCATTTTAGAGGTACTAAGGTCACATGTCTTCACTATATTAAGCAGCAACTGAAGGCAAAAAAAGTACAAAAATCTCATAGTTGTACCATAAGAGATAAAATAGGTCCTACAATAAAATGAAGTGTGAAAGTTTAGTCTTAAAACAACAAAAACACTTCAAGTTCCACTTTGCCAAATTTCTGGGTCATTACATTAAGCTGATGCTTTTATCCAAAGTGAATTGCTGTGTATGTCAGAGGTCACACACACACACCCCTCTGGAGCAACTAGAGGTTAAGCATCTTGCTCAGGGACACATTGGTTGACGTATCGCAGTGGGAATCAAACCCAGGTCTCCCACACCACAGGCATGTGTCATATCCACTGTGCCATCACCACCCTCGAGTCTTCCTCGAGGGAAGGTGTTTGTTCACTTGTCATGGAAATAGCTCAATTGCACCACATATCTAAGTATGGAACTTCAATGACAACCAAGCGATTTCCATCAGCTGAGGAAGACCATGAGATGTGGTTGAAAGTTCTGAAAACAGCTAGTACAGTACGGGAATCACAAGTTGACATTACTATAATTTTTTTTGGTCAAATCCCAGAAACTCACAACTGACAACATGATGTTATAATTATTTGGGGGGAAAGAGGATTTCGATCTTTCAGCATTTTTATGCTTTGTATTGACAAAAGGCCAATTACTGAATAATAGTGATGCATGGCGATGCTAGAGAAGACAACTGTTGCTTAAAGACTTTGTGCTAATAATAGTTTGAAGGACTGGAAATACTATGTAATATAGCACAATGCAAACAATAGAGGGACACTGTAGCAGGCAAGCCATATCGGGTATTTAAGTCTAGCCAGCTGAAAATAACTACTGACATACTCTGTGCAGATAGTAGGAATTACAGCAGCATGCGGTTTTGTTGTCTGGAAGAGAATGTGTTTGCATTTTCTGTGTTTGTGTGTGTGTGTGTGTGTGTGTGTGTGTGTGTGTGTTATGTTTGTTTTCATGTATTTTTGTGCAGATCTGCTCATGCTCACATTTTAGGTGCTTTGGTGCATATATGCTCTTTCCTGTTTGATTATAATTTACTTGCTTGCTTGCTTGCTGTTTTGTTGTGTGTGTTTGCATGCATGTGTGTTTGCAGAGGATTCAACCACCCTATAGTTGGCTCACTGTATTGTATGTCCCTCCCATTCTGCTATCTCCGCTATCTATCTTGCAAGGGCACAGTCGCTGCATCCGAAGCATAGGGCCGTCCAGGACGGTTGTAACTCGTTTAAAGTGCTCATATTATTCTTTTTGGCTTTTCCCCTTTCATATATTGTGTTATTTATCATGTTTGTGCACATTATAGGTTTACAAAGTGAAAAAGCCCAAAGTCCACCCCAAAGAGACTTACCATCTCCAACAGAAAACACTGTTCACAAACTGCTCCAAACAGCTCTATTGTAGTCCAGCCTTTACTTCCGTGACGAATGTGTGTCACTTTGTAACACACGTTATAATGCTCGCTTAGCTGCTAGCGTAGCACGCCCTCATACTCTGCTTCTGACTGGCTAGTAGTCCTTACCTAGGTACTGAGCATGTGCGACTCCCAACAAAGATGGAACAGAAGTGAGATGCCTCACTCTGTAGCTAAAACAGAGAGCTCAACACACAGGGTGAAAAGAGGAGCTGCAGCAGTGTGTAGTACAACAAAAATATGGTGTTTTTTGAAAATGAAACCTTGTAAACCTCTTCTGATATTACTTCTAAATATAATTATGACCCTGAAAATTAGCATAATATGAGCACTTTAAAGAAATACAAACAAGTCAGAGTGTTTTTTTTCTCCCTCTATCCCAGAATAGATAAGCGGTGTAGCCAGACCATTACTCCAGCGCTGACACAGCACTGTGGAGATAGGTCTGGCAATGCGAGACTACCCGACCCATAAAGCCGGGAAGGAACTGACATTTATGGGAGCAATTTTACAGGGAAGGAAAAGCCGTTAACACGCAACAGTTTGCTGATAATCCAAACCTTACTTTCAAACTGCACACTGATCAGCTCTCTCTGAGTCCATCTGCTGATCACAGATCAGCTTTATCACTCACGCAGTATAAAGAACGACACTGCCAACTAAACTTGGCTAGTGACACTTAAGCAACGGTTCCACCCAAAAACACTCGATAACACTCAAAGGCTAGCAGAGAACATAGGTTTAAAGTTTACAGGCTGGTGGACGGTGATGTTTTTAGCAAAAGAGATTGTGTGTGTGTGTGTGTGTGTGTGTGTGTGTGTGTGTGTAATGGTTAGTGGCCAGTGTTAGGTTCTAGCACCTGCGATACTCCGGGCCCCAAAGACAGTTGGAAGCAGTCCACTGAAATACACACACACACACACACACAGAGACACATTCACACACGCACCAGAATAAAGGTCACACACTCTCAGTGGCTTCATTTTCTGTCAGAATCAAGCTGGTGTGTGTTTGTGCATATGTGTGTGTGTGTGTGTGTGTGTGTGTGTACATGTTTCTCTGTATTTGTACCTTGAATGCACAGCTGTTTGTCGAAAATCTACAACCAATGTGCTCTTTCTCTCTCTCTCTCTCTCTCTCTCTCTCTCTCTCTCTCTCTCCTTTTCTTTGTGTGTTTTTGTACTTAATCATTGCTCCAAGAACCAGAACAAGATCTGTAGCAGGATTAGCTGCATCCACAACTTTAGAGAGGGAGAGAGAGAGGGGGGGGGGGGGGTTATATTGGTGTTACTCTTCTCCCCCCCCCCCCCCATCTCTCTCTCTCCCCTGTGATAGTCCACGGACCAGATGCCCACTTTGGCACCAACGCTCTGCCAGTGTTATGCTAGGCATGGGGCATACACACACACACACACACACACACACACACACACACACACACAGGGAGGAGAAGAGGCTGTAAAAAGAACACTCGTCCATCTGTCCATGTCCCGGCTAAACTGGTACTGAACACATCAGGACGTTGTGTCTCCCTACAGTGTCCTCAACATTCTTCTTATCTTTCACCTCTCTTCATCTCTACTCCTCCCTGATTGCTGTCTTGATCGCTACAGCAACATGAAAGTAAACGGAGAGACCTGAATGATTTTCAGCAAAAGTAAGGAACCCAGTTTGAGGCATTGGAAGTCTTGGGGGACAGAGCGGGGCCCAAAGACTCGAGCTGGGTCCCAAATCCATACATGTTATATGTTTGACATCTATCAGGTGACTTTCAAAAATCATACAAATGTAGTATGCACACTGGCATCTTTGATTACTCATTGAGTTTTGACAGCCCTACGTGTATTGGATTGATTAGATGAAGATGAAAAATGAGAAGAGCCTTCTGTCTCGACAGTCGTTTGCTTGCTTTCCATCGCTGCCGTGTTTGTTCTCGTGCACTTATTAACTGTAAGTTGAGCAGCTAATCATGGGGGTTCCTCTCAACGACGGGGGGTCCGACTCCGATTCAAAAAGCAGACGAGGGTCGACTAGTGTCAACAGCGTGGGACACATTGTAAAAAACGTTTGCGGTTTATTGTAGAGGAAGACGGTGTCCAACGTGTGTGTGTGTGTGTGTGTGTGTGTGTGTGTGTGTTTGTCTCACATTGTAGCTTTATCCATTGACTAATTGAATTGCTCTAAAATATTCAGCAGCTTTCGGGTAAACGAGGCATTTGAATGAGGATCAGTTTTGTGTCATCCTCTCACTCTCTCTCTCTCTCTCTCTCTCTCTGTATGTGTGTGTCCATCAACAAATACAATAATGTAGTAATTAGAAATGATCTATCTATCTATCTATCTATCTATCTATCTATCTATCTATCTTTCTTTCTTTCTTTCTTTCTTTCTTTCTTCCTATCTTCCAGTATAAGTCCACTCCAGGGTTTGCAGGCAGCCATGAATGGCTACAGTGTTCTTACAGTGTCCCCTTCACCTCCCTTCTCCTATCCCCCCTTCTTCCTCACTCTATTCTTCCTGCTCTCATCCCACTCACACATACTCTGCGGGGTTGAACACACACACACACACACACACACACACACACACACCTAACCCTCCTGGAAGAATACTTGAGTGAGTAGTTGCACTCTGAACTGCCATTTCTTCTGACTCTGTCTGCCAGAAACCACAGGACAGAACAGAGCTGTTGATTCGTCAGCAGTGGAGGATTGTAGCAGTCATCAACCTCACCTACCAGAATAACACACTGACACGCCATAGCATTAACCAAACAGTGTATCAACCATGCAGCACAGTATGTTTCAGAAACAGAAAGTTGTATTGTTACATTAGAAAACACATATAACATAGACATAGCAGATATAACTTTAACTTTGCAGTAACTGAATAATGACTGCTACAGAGGCAGGTTGTACGTATACACTGGATATATCCCTTGTGAACAATAACTTATGATAATTTTGTCAAATTGTTGACTGCCAGTGTTTGTAAATGGGATTGCATTACAGTGATTCAGAGTGATTTAGTATTGCACTTCCATAAAGTTGGAAGACTTGCAAAGGACAGCCCAAAAAAAAAAACGGTCAAAGTGCAGCAAGAATATTCAAACTTTACTATTTTATTCGTCACGATGATTGCGAGAGTTGAGAAAAGTTTGTATCGCTTGCACTCTGACGCGCAATACAAAGTTGTTTACTACTCCGCTCCAAGAGGGGTCGCTGGGTCGCTTCCAGCAAAGATACAGGACAGCAGTTTGAATCCTTCTTGCCTACTCAAGCACCATTGTTGTATTACAACAACATTTTCAAAAACACATAATGCAAGGTATAAAAAAGACCACAAACAAAGCTATTCTGACCTCAGGAAACAAACTGTTCAACAGAAAATGAAATACTTCTTTGTGTGTACGCCTGCTGTGTCAGGAAAAAAAAAAAGTCTAGTCCTAACATAACAATTTCAATTGTGTAAATTAGGTGCTCAATGCATCACACCCACAGAGCAACAGCCTAAGCTCCAGAAACCCTGGAGTCTACATTTCCCATAATGCAACTTGGCAGGGTCTTTTTGTTAGACTCTTTCTGCCAGATCAACGTGATATCATGACTTCGCGTAAACATACACGCCACTTTCCTAAAGCCAAGTGGCGTGTTATCTGTATGCATTTTGAGCTATCTGCGTGTATGTCTACGCTGTATACAGCGGACGGCCGTCAGCAACGTCACAGCGTTAACATACATGCCACGTGGCATGTTATCGCGAGGCTACGTGTTCTCACGAGGCTATAGTTGGGTTTAGGAAACGTCACACGCGGATTGGGTTTAGGAAAAGAAGAACGGGGTTGGGTTTAGGAAACGTGATACGCGGGTTGGATTTAGGAAAACAAGAACTGGTTGGGTTTAGGAAAAGAAGAACGGGGTTGGGTTTAGGAAAAGAACAAACATGGAAAGGAAACATCACACGCGGGACATGAAGGAAACGTGACACGCAGAACACGATCCCTGCTCTCCTGGGTGAAAGTCCTGTGTTTGACCCATCCTCCACCCCGACCAACCTTCCTATACGTGGATTTTCGCCTTTTCATACTACTCGCTACGGCGTCAATTGACACGCAATCGCAAGGTAATGTAAGTCAATGGAGGCCAAACGGCAACGCCACAAACGCCAATAATGCCCTACGAATTGGCGTGTCATACATATGCCACTTCATGAGATCAGTCTAGCCTGATAGATGCCTATGTCTTTTAAACCCCACATACCAAGTTTGTATCAAATGCTTTGTAGTCTCGAAGCCAGCACTGAAATAACCCTGATGACATCATCGGGGACTTTAGAGAGTTCCCTCCACAGCCACAGAAGATAATATACTAGATAATAATAAAAGATAATATACTGTTTTTCATAGGTTGCTGAAGGCTACGCACTGTGACAAGTAAACTTATTATGATCTGAAAGTACAGTTTGTTTCTTATTTTGTCTAGCCTCCTGTACATATGTGCAAGTATTTGCTGAAGAAGTTGAGATGTGAAAGAATAAACAACTATACGCACACTTTGCACAAAACTATGTTTTTATTGTATTAGTCGCGAGAAACATACAAGACTGCACGTGATGTGTTTACCCCTATGTACCAATGCAGTAAGAAAAGGTCATGCACATTTTAAAAGCTCAACAGCACAACCAAACACAGACTAACCAACCCCATATCTTCATCTTCATATTTTTGCTTTGAAGGAAGGATGTGCAGGGTCCTCTTTTGGATCAAACCTTTGGCTCACTGATCTCGCTCAGAAGCCATGCAGGGATGAACTTAATATGACGAGCTAAAAAAAAAAGTAGATTTGTTTATCTCGTTACTTGAAACTGTGGCATTTTGAAAAGACAAAGGTTTGCACAACACAGAGACAACAGACGCATTTAGGGCCCCCTAAATTAGCAGGCTAGCTAGCTAAGTAGCGGACAGCTGGCTAGCTAATTCCGTCATACTTTCATGCTACACTGGTTACAGAAAATGAGCCGAACAAAAGTGTCACTCATCTGGACATAGCAATGTGCTTTCTACGCTGTGACAAGAGTGTGTGAATGAAGCATGAAGTTGTTAAATGTTACTCTTTTAGCGGCTGGCTAGTTAGCCTGTGGTTAAAATGGCTGTTGCAGTTGCAGTTGCAGCATTGGCTCATGTGATCGATCATTCAGCGACATACACTTACGTCTGGACCAATCACTGTACAAAGTTCCTCTTGTGCTGGGAGAGTTCCTAAGTAAAACTGGGTTTTTAGAACTATGAAAAAGTTTCGTTGGTCCGAAAAACGCCAAATTTTGCTGATTAGAGCTGTGAGAATAAGCAAAATAATAAGCTGAAAGACACTCGGTAGAGCTGAAGGGAACTGTGGAGTAGGGCGGCCCTTCACACATAGTCATTCGATACATTGTAATTATAAATATATTATATTAAAGCTGCTTTAACTTTTTTACAAGGCAAAAGGGATTGGCCATGTATTCCTTTTGCTGCATGCTACCAATGACTACAATTCAAGACGACAAAAGATCTTCTCTTTGTGAAGACCTTCCTAAACATTTTGCAGTACACTGTGAACACCAATACGTTTGGTATTATGCTATTAAATGTGAGCTACAACACTATAAAGAATTGTTTTTTAAATCAAAAGATTTGGACAAAAGAATTTTGATAAATGATTGATTTTGGCATCAGAGCTGCAGAGTCGGGGCACCCTTGTTTTTCTGTTTTTTGCATAGGCACAACAGTCGTATTTAATTGTTCTCTTTGCCTTGCGTCACCATGACATGGCAAGAAAGTGCCAAATAACAGTCATTAAGGGATGTGTGTGTGTGGGCGTGTGCATGTGCATGTGTGTGTGTGTGTGTGTGTGTGTGTGTGTGTGGTCGAGTTATTGACATCAGTCAGTGGTCCTTCTCCAGCTGACCAGTGTGGACACGGAATGTCTCGATGGTGTCATGAAGTCATAAACGCACCAATGAAGTCATGAACACATATGATCTAAATTTAGAAGTCAGACTGTCACATCGTGTGTGTGTGTGTGTGTGTGTGTGTGTGTGTGTGTGTGTGTGTGTGTGTGTCTTAAATCCTAGTTGTTTTGATACTCACATGAATGATTGCATTAAAACAGACTTGGTTTGATAAAGCAGTTATCATTCAATTTTATTATCAGTTCAACATTATCTTTTAATTTCAAATTAATTTAGGGTTTTCTTGTGTGTCTGTTGGTTTTGTACAGTATATGTACATATGCAGGTGAGCCTCTGGCAGCAATATAATCCCCATCGTTTGATGTGCAAAAAGTGCCTCATTTATATCTATGTGTGTACTTGTAAGCATTTGTGTTTGCAAAAGTGTAGGGCCTGTGTGTGTTTTTGTGTATGTGTACTGTATATACAGGGTTAAGATGAGTCAGTCATGCATGGTACTTAAGAAATTAACATATTTTGAAAGAAAAGAAGATGTTCCTTAATGAGAGAGGGCATATGCATCTCATTATGGCATCTTTAGCATAATTACCCAGCATCCTTTGTGATCATGACATGCCAATGTGTGTGTGTGTGTGTGTGTGTGTGTGTGTGTGTGTGTGTGTGTGTGTGTGTGTGTGTTTGTTTACAGGCGGGATTATTTTTCTGTGCCTTTTTTTTGTCATTAACAGTCCACCCACACGTTTTCTGTGTCGTACTTTTCTCACGCTCGTGTTTTCTTCATTCATCTTTTCTTTTCGTTCCACCACCTGAAAATGATCTTTTACTGTAAAATAACCAACAGTAACAGTAAGAAAATATCTTTGTCCCTTATTTCTAAAATCAGGCGTTTTCAGTGGAAGTATGGTGTCAAACTAGTCTTCAAATCTGTTTTGCCTTTTACTCTTCTGAGTATAGAACAGCTGATCAGGCAGAAAACAATATGATTCTCCTCCCCAGCCTTTGCAGCGAGTGTGGTCATCACTGCTTGTCTCCCAGCCAGAGGTTTTAGACCTTCACAGTGGGAGTAAACACTGTGGTAATGTGTGTGTATGTGTGGGTAACAATAGCATTCCTGTATGGAAAGCAGCAGTTATTGCAGCATATCACAGTCTAATTCTAAGCCACACACACACACGCACACACACACACACACACACACACACACACACACACACACACACACACACACACAAAAACACTCAAACACAATTCACATTTAATGTGAATTGGCATATCATATTTTCTAATAAGATATTTCTTGGAACATTTTTTTTGTCATTCACACAAATGCAACCCGATTGATTTCTCCAATCTTTTTCTCTATTTCCCATGAGACCATGTGCAACATGAAGGATGAACATTTTTATCATATTGGTTTATCCAGACAAAGAATAGTCTAAACTTAAACTTAGTAATTTATTTGAACATGTAAAAAAAAAATATATATATATATATTTGTTCTGGCCTGCTGTCATGGCCTGCTGGTGCAGTCTCGTTTTCATGTTTGCTCCGGAAAGAACATTTTACTTTGAAAAAGGTAAAACAGTAGTTATGAGAGTGACCTATTGTCTGTGTTTAGTTGTGTGGCAGCGTGTTTCTATTTCTGAGTTGCCATGTATTGTCTACTTTAGATAATCACCTCCGACCCAACACGCCTTGACATGCCTCTCATTAACTGCATGGCAAGGCTTCACAACACACAGCAAATACAACCGAAAACTCAAAATGGCATAGATATACCTAATACATGGATAGGAACAGGGTACATGTACAGGTCAGTAATACTGTCAGATCAGACTCAGCACGCTACAAAAAGTCAAGCTATTTTAGAACAATGGCTAGCTAGCTAGCTAGCTAGCTAGCTAGCTAGCTTGCCAAGTGCACTATCATGTAATACAAGTTGTTTGTTGATCTGATTGGTTGAAGTTAGCCCGTGATAGACAGACGCTTCATCCATTCCCCCAAGTATTTTTTGAAAGTTTTGAAACCCTTTTCTAATGACGGTGCTGTACGCGATTACGTGCATGTAGCCATGACTCAGCATGTGTAGCTGTATTGCAAAAAGAAGCGTATATTGTTCTGTCAGATGCAACAAGCTGTAACATGAGGCTTCCACAGTTAGGCAAATTATGAGGGTATCTTCCAAAGTTACAGTCTGTTTAGTACAAAATTTCCTTTGTGGTATCCCTGGATACGGCAGCTCAGCAAGAAAACTGTCTGTGGAAACACAACGAGGGGATTTCATCTTAAAGAAGAAGAAAACCACTTAAACTGGTGGTGGAAGCAGTATTCAGAGCCTTTACTTAAGTAAAAGTACCATTACCACGCTGTAAGAATACTCTGTTACAAGTAAAAGTCCTGCATTGAAAATGTTACTCAAGTATATACTATATTGAAGTATTGAAAGTAAAGTACTTAATGCAGAAAAATCCTCACATTTCAGAAACTGGAAACAATCGAAACAGTTCTGTCAATCAACTAAGTGTTTAATCGTCGAATCATGTCACTTAACTTGTAGGACTATATATTGTTGGGTAGTTTAATTTTTAATTTTTTTTTTTACAAAACATATTTTATAAACTATGTGTTTTGTGTGCAAAAAATCTTGTAAAGTAAAGCTGTCAGATTAATGTAGTGGAGTAAAAAGTCCAATATTTCTCTCTGAGATGTGGTGGAGTAGAAGCAGAAAGTGTTGTGAAAAGAAAAGACTCAGGTAAAGTACAAGTACCTCAGATTTGTACTTAAGTACAGTACTTAAGTCACCACTGCGACTTACTGTAATTTGGGTCTCTGAGACTGCTGAGGCCTCATGCTGTATAGCTTCTCCTTTTCAATGGATAATTAGCCACGGTAGCGACATTGCTTGAGGGATGGTGATGTTGGTCGGTTGATCAACCACTTTGGTCCAGAATGTAATATCATGACAAATATTGGATGGATTGTCATTGTTGTGACTTTGGGTCTAAAATGATTGTTTGTTTAGATTGAATTTGTTGACAGCGTTTTGAATTGAAAAGTTACCTGTATTAGTGTGGACATCTTGAAACAGGGTGGAAACAAATCTGGGTGTGGACAGCAAGCAACTCGCTCCACTCCCTCACTAAACTACGTGTGGCCTTGTGCAAGGTTGTCTCTCACATCCTTTCTGTCCTCCCTTCTCCTTTTGTTTCTCTATTTCTCACCCTTCCTCCTTCCTTCCATCCAGTCCTGTGCCCTCCCTCCGGCTCATCAATATATCCACCACCGTGATTCTCTCTTTAGCTCAGTCTCGGAGGCAGTGCTGCGTACATAAAATATTTAGAGACAGCCCGGCAACGTCTCCACTGAGAGAGAGAAGGACAGGGTCATCTCACACTCTCTCTCTCTCTCTCTCTCTCTCTCTCTCTCTCTCTCTCTCTCTCGTTCTCTTTGCCACTCCAGGGAGGGGAGTCTCCGGAAGAGCCCGAAGGGTGGGGGAGCCCCGTTCTCCCCCTGGGTATCACTGAGCGTGTGTCGGGGGTCATCACAGGGTGAACAGTGCAGTCTGAATGTCAAAACACTGTGGAAGTCAATGTGGTGAGCGCAGAGGAATACAGGAAAGGCCACATGGAAGAAAAAAAAAAAAGAGGAGGAGGAGATATGTGGTGTCAGTGTGGAAAGAAATCCTCAAATTAGGTTAAGCACATTTCTCTTTTTTTATGTGGATGTTTGTGTTTGGTCTGAATCTGTTTGATTGGTTTATGATGTATCAAAGAGAGCAACACGCAGCCAGACAGCTACACAGACAGCGTTATTTGCCCTGTTGATTTTTACAACGCTCAGTACTTCCTTCCAGTTCTCAACCCTGAGCGTGTTACTCTGTGTGTACCTTTTGTGTAAACTCTTTCTTTACCTCCCACGCTTGAAGACGTGAGCAGACAAACCGGCATGGCAGTGAGAAAAGGAAAGAAATACGTCTCTCTCTCGTTCAAGAGCGAACAACAAATGATCTTTTGTGCTTTTGTGTAAGTGCTCAACGCAGATGCAGATCCAGTAAAAACAGCAATTAACATCCCTTAATGATCACTTTAACCTCTCAAAAACAGCGAAAGTGTTAAAAGCCCTCTGCAGCACTATTATACCTTTGCACAGTGTGGCATGGGCATGCACTATCCTAATGCATCACTGAGAGCTGAGGCCGGAGCTTTTGCTATGGTGGGAAAGCTGTATTGTAACTTAACAATGGCTGTTTGAGTGTCAAAATACACTTGGACACTCCTCCGCTCAAAAATCCTGCAAACATTCACAACCACCCACCCCTAAAATGTCAATGCCGACAAGCAAAATGAATAGATAGTAAAGCCATCTCACTTTAAAACTAAATTGAAAGAAATTCGGCCAGTATTACAACAGCAGAGAAGGAGAAGAAACAGAGAAGACTGTGTGTGTGTGTGTGTGTGTGTGTGTGTGTGTGTGTGTGTGTGTGTGTGTGTGTGTGTGTGTGTGTGTGTGTGTGTGTGTGTGTGTGTAAAACAACATTCCATTCATTCCTGAAGCACTAAGCCGGCCAAGCTGGGCAGCAGTGCCGGAGCACTAGTTACAGCCACACACACACACACACACACACACACACACATCTAAGTCTCTTTATGCTTGTAGCGCTAGCTGGACAACGTGATGCAAGTAGTAGTCATGGTTTGTGGAGCGCAGGGGAGTAGAACAGGAAGTTACAGTGATAATTCAGGCCAAGGTTGCCTGAGAACCAGATGAATCTGCGAACTCATGTTTTATTTGCTCTGGCAGGTGCGTCTGATCCCCCTTCGTTTTAGACAGATTTCCAGCAATTTGAGATCTGACGGGCCAATCCCAACCGTTTATCTAATATAGGGCATGTCTGACGCTCGATGGTGTTTTTTGCCCCCAACGGCTCCTTCCAGGCAGCGCTGCGACCGCTGCCTTCAAGGCACCTAACCCCTAACGCTAACCCTAACCATAACCCTAACCAGTGCCTGATCCTAGTGCCTGATCCTAGTGCCTTCCAGGCAGCGCTGCCTGGAAGGAGCAGTTGGGGGCAAAAAACACCGATAAACATGTCTGACACAATGACTGTAAAGAGGAGCGCCGTTGAGGCACTAAGGAAAAACAACCAAGATGGCTGCAGCTGGTGTGCAACTCTCTGTTGTAGCCGCTATCCCGTAGCCTGACATCGCCGGACCAAATCGCAAATGCATCTGCCAGAGCAACTAAAACATGAGCTCGCAGATTTATCTGGTTCCCAGGCAAAGTAAAAACACCTTTTGTCAGACATGTTGATGCTACACCATCAAAGCTCATCCCTGCACGCTGTAGTCTGTTTCAATTTGTCCGTCGCGCAGCACTATCACTGTGTTTCAATTTGGATACTTCCGCGAGTACACTTACATGTAGTACACTGTGAATGTACACTATGTTCTTACTTGTGTAGTGCGATAATTTCGACTGGGTAGTGTCTCAAAATCACGCTCGGCCGTTATGCATTGACCAGATAAGACTCTTCTTCTTTTCTTCTTCTTGAGTTTAACGGTAAATTGCAGCCGGGCTGAGCATTACCGCCACCTATTGTCATCTGCCAAAACATATACCGGCCTTGTTTTCTCACTAACTGGCGGCAGTATAATGGTACTTATTGTAAAAAACACATGTATATATTACATTTGTATAGTTCGGGTTTCGCTGTTTCAATAGTAAAAGCTGCAGCTTACTCACCTGTCACGTTCACAAGTTTGAAAATACTGTACGTTGGTAGTCCCGTAGCTTCCGCCCTGAGTAATGTCCAGCGTTCCACACTCAACATTTTGGCTCCTTTGAGTGCATCATCCGGGTAGTGCACTGCATTAGCCATACTTTGTTAATGTAGACACACTATGCCCTCAAAATAGCAAGTGTAAGTACAGAATTGCTCAATTTGAGACACAGCATGTCATGTTTGGTTGCTCTGATTGGTTGTAGTTCTATCTACAAAGTAATTACGTCCGGAGGTATTTTGGTCTACGCCCGTTGACGGCGCCACTTGGAAATAAAAAGTGAACTGAGAGGTTTCAGACTAACTTTCATTTGCAATTTAAAGCTGATTTGATCAAATCTGGAAATTGGGATAATGGTTTACCGGTGTTTTTATTTTACCTTTATTTTACCAGGTATGGTAAACCTATTGAAATGCTGAAAAGCTGCAATGTCATTTTTAGCCATGCTAACAAAGTGGTTGTAGAGATGGTAATGTTAGTCGGTTAAAGAGTTTGTTCAGTCCATCAGTTTGTCCAGACTGAAATACTCAACAACTATTGGATGGATTGCCTTAAATTTAGCAACAGACATTGATGGTCCCTCTGACATAATAGCTAAAAGCTTTGATATCTGGCTTACAACCCCTTCTGCTCTGTAGCAGCTGAAGCTAACGTTAGCTTCCCAGACTGGCAGGACAGGCTGCCCCCGAGCCCTGAGTCCTGGAGGACCAGATTCAGAGCTTTTAAGGTGATTAACTTTATCTGGGAATTTCGAACTATCAGTCATTATCTGCCGGCTGCTGTTCAATATCTTAGTTTAGCATGTTACCCTTTGCTAGTTAGCAAGGGTTGAGTGGACACAGGGTACATGGGGGACATGCCCCCCACATTTTACATAACAGTGCCCTTCTTTCACCCACACTTACAACATGTCTTATTTGATTTGAACGCACCATAAGTAGGCAATGTGCATGTTACTCCTGTTGCGTCAGTTGATATATAGACTCATATAGATAGGCAATAATAAAATAATATATAATAAAAATATACACAAAAATATATGGGGGAAAACTCATTTTTAATATGCAATAATTAAGATCAGTGTATATGATGGAATAGTGGCATTAGAATGTGCCAGAGGCCACCAGATCTGGGCTATTATGGCCAAACATTTGGTCTGGAGGAAATGTCCATAGTTGTGGCCAAACAGCCCAGTGGTACAGTATGTTTGTTACTGACACAAACATAAGAATAATTGGTGGAAGAATCAACTGTCACATGGCTGAAATCTGTAAGGTACTCTTTAAGTCAAGAAATCACCCTCTTCTAAAGTAAGGTGTAGTGCTAGCCTGGTCCTACCAGACTCTGGTCCATTTCATTTGTACAGAGAGTCTGGCCACTCTCCATTGACAAGTGTTAACGTCCTTGAAGGCGGGTACTCTGTTGAAGTTTAAAACTATTGGATCTGCCCAGAGCCACTCTGGATCTGCCATAACCAATCACTAACGTTTGGTCGTGACGTATGTCATGCACATGTGCAATAAGAGGGGAGACCGACAACAACTATCGGCTTAGCATCGCTAGCGATTGCCTTAGCCAGCTCCTTCACCACTAACAGAGCGAGCTGGAAAATCAAACTTTTCCCAAACCCTGTGGGGAGGAGAGCCACAACATCATGGCCACCAACACAACTCAGCAAAGATTGTTCTGGATATTCGGAAGCATTGCCACAACGGACCGCATCTTTCTCCGCCGCCATTACGAAACTATAACTCAAACTAGCACACAACCTCAACGTCATCGTTCTCAGCCACTCCCTCTGTTCGCTGATTGGACCGGTAAAGATTTGGCTGGAGAAAACCCAAGAATATACCGCAAACCAGACGGTGTACTGAAGGAAAATGAAAATTGAGCAGAAGTACGTAGGAGGGCGGAGCCAGGCTAGTGTAGTGCACTATAAGCATGTAAAAAAAAAAAGCAGTTAGAGCAGAAGCGTTATTTGAGCCAATATTTCACCCAGGGCCAGTGGAGGCATCTCCCCGCTCAACCCAGAACAACAACAAGTGAACCAAAGCCTTTCCTCTGTCTACAAAGCAAAGAGAAAGCCAAGATGTTCCAAGAAAATCCTCATGGCTTCAGTTCTGGCAGATGGGGGATGATGAAATAGTCAGAAACACTGTAATAAGCATTTGCTTCTGCCACTGTTATTCTTTTAATGCCATTGTCATGTCACGCTCAAAAAAGGAATGTGAGGTCCCTGCTCTTACATTTTGCTTATATGTTTTTACTGTGGTAGTTTTGCATTGGATTGATCACAGTTTAATTGTTGATCAACCAGTGTTTTTCAGCACTAGGAACAAGATTTCCTGGAATGTTCAGTTGACGCAGTTTGCTTTTCTGTACAATTCTTTTTCTGGTAACTTCTTAGTTTTTCCTCTATTTACTCCAAACAAACCGCTGATGCTGCTGTACACTTCCTGTGCTCCACAAGATTTGTCACTGGAAAGAGCGTTAGTGCTTGACCAGGACATTGTAAATCAACAAATGTAAAGCTTTGACCAAAAGGATGGATTACTGAAAAAAAAAAATAATAATTTCACCTTACTGTCTATCTTAAAATACTCATCGTGTGTGGCCGGGGCTCAGTGGGTAGAGCAGGCGCACATATACTGAGAGGTTCAACGCAGAGGTCCAGGGTTCGAATCTGACCTGTGACAATTTCCTGCATGTCTTCTCTCTCTCTCCCCTTTCTCAGCTAGCTGTCCTGTCAAAAATTGATGGCAAAAAAGCCCCAAAATAAAAATGCTCATTGTCTTGGTTTTTTTTAGCAGCTGTAAGACAAGTTAGAGAACATTCATTGAGGTATATTGTTTGTCTATAAGTGCCTTTCCATCCACCTGTTTTGATGCACATTTACAATTTTTATGTAAAAAAAAAGGTCGAAATATTGCAAAACCATTTTTTATGTTTAGTTGAGGTGGAGAAGTTGATGTATTCAATAGAAACAAACTTAGAGAATAAATCATGATGTACATGAAGCATTTGACTTAACTTCAGTGGACTTCATGTTTTTCATTTGGTCCTGTTTGCATTCACGCTGCACCCTGTCAAGAGCATCGAACATTGTCAACAAATGTCACACGGTCGAAATGGTCGCTGATCTATTGGACAGAACATCCAAGTGACACGTGCTGACTCTTCTGGTCTCAGAAATAATGGAGCAACACCTAATTTATAACGCCTTCGGTTTTCTGGTTTTGCTGTAGTGTTTCTAAGATCAACACCAATGTTTCTTTATTTGTCTCCCTTTTTGGACAAGGGCAAGTTGCTGCACAGACAACCCAAAAACATAGACAAAATATCAAACAAAAAACATCTTGGATAGTAAAACCACAGGCAAAAACATAGACAATGTGCAAAACATCAAGTCATGGCTGCTGCTTCTTAAAATAGAATTCTTCAAAAAACACATACACACTGCTCATCCATACACCTCCCCATTCTTCAAAGTGTATACACGCTGCTTAGCCATACATACTGCTACCGGCCATATTCAGATGCCTGTACAGATATGCTACCCAAATATAAATATAATACAGTATTTTAGAAGAAGCCGAACAATATAAGCAGCTGACAAGACAGCGAGTGAAGGAGAGGGCGGGCCCTGATGAAAGACAGATTATATTGCGTTCCATTTGTACTCGGAAGTCGGATTTTCCGAGGTCAAAGTCGGAAACACGCCCCCTGACCTCGGATTTCCGAGCTCGGAAATCGTACAGCCTCGCAGTACCCCGAGTTTAAAATCCAACATGGCTGCCCTGTGCCTCAACAGTTGTGAAAGTTGTTGTAACATACAGTTATTAGCACTTCTGCCTTATTTGTGTCGTACAGACAGTCCTTCTATCTGTGGACATGTCGTTACGCTGTTTGTATGCACAAAAAACATCGTGAACAACCGATGAGTTCAGAGATTGCAGCCTTTTTGAGATCATCCAAACCGGCTGTAGAAGTTCTCAAACACAATCCAAAAAGGAAAACGTTGTGTACTCTGGGTAAGAGAAGCTAGCACATACCGCTATCCCACACACACATACTTGTGTTTGATATGTCATTTGTAATTTCGATCAGACAAGCAGAAATGAATAACACCCAATGAAGAAGAAGCAGAGACACATGCTGTCCACGTTTTAATTGCCGATTGTGTGAGTGTGTATGTGAGTGAGTGTGCAGGTCCATGTCTCTGTTGGTTCACAGTACAGTAGCCTATGTGTGGGGGTGAATAATTGCATGTGTGAGCACATGAGTGTGTGTTAATGGGGTGGTTAGAAAAGAGACAAGGGAGCACATATGGCCTGAACAGTCGGGGATGGAACTCAGAACTCCCACATGACATAGCAGATAAAAATAAAAATGAGAGAGAGAGAGAGAGAGAGATGGTCTCTACTGCGACATAACATTGAAATGAACGACACACGTTTGTAAATGTAAGATTTACAATGTTGTACGTTTATGTGAATGTGTGTCTGCATGCATGTGACCGTTCATGGTGTTGACTTGGTGACTGGAAATAGGAGTGCCATCAATGGTTATCAATATGCAATATAAAGGCTTGTGATTCACAACATGACTTTGTATTACAAAGAACCATCAGTCATGTGTTGTCACTGCATTGCACTATTATTCAAATATTGGATCCTGAAAGTTGATAGGAAGATGGGAATCACTTGGTTGTCCTAAAGAACAAGCAGGACCTTACATGTGCTTTACTGTGGCAGTGTATTTATACCAGCTATTATTAACGCACAGTGGCTCTGTACTTATCCCTATTACTGGGGTCTTTAAATGGAACTGAACCAAAAGGCACTGACACACCAACCCAATAATCGGCCGTCGGACAGTCTGGCGAGGTGAGTGACTCGAGTCTGTTCGGTTTGTTCCGTGCCGTCGTCCGTCGGAGGAGCCGTCGGCCTTCATTTTGGCTGATTTGACATGTTGAATCGGAGGGCGGGCAGTCGGACTCAATGACCAATCTGATTGGTGGAGTGCTAGCCCGGAAATAACGAGCGGGATGAGCCTGACAAACGCCTCTCAAAATGTGATGAAAATCTTTTAAACTGACCTTTGTCGATATGAAATTAAATGAATTTCTTGCTTAAAATGTTTTCAGAAACACGTTTCAGTGAACTATTTTCGTTAAATACGAGATTGTAATCCGAACGAGCCGCCATTATTGTCGGTGGGAGAAGACAGGCCCACGTGACGCGTTCGTCATTTCCAGTTTTCATTTTTTTGGGCGACAATACAGATTAGCGCCGCCTGCAGTTATGGAGACGTATTATGTCTCGCACACTTGCAGAATGTACGCTCAAGTCTGCCTCGATTCCGTGTGTTCTGAGGCCCTTTTTGGACCTTGGGGAGCCGACTGATCAATCCGACTGCCTTTTCTGCCAACGGTTGGCCATCGGGTTGGTGTGTCTGGGCCTTTATTCTACTGTTGCACCCTTTGTCATGCTCGATAGAAAAATTACCTAAATGCCACGAAGTGTAAACTGTGTATTTGATCTGCTCATTTGATTGATGTTTCAAAAATAAAACTCGGTTGTCCTTCTCTAAAACATTTTTTTGCTGGAGTTTGAGCACCCGTTGCCACTGAACCACTGCTTTTTTTTCAAAGATTGTAAACTGCCACTGATGTGAAATTTTATCAACATTTTAAACAATCCTTATCTGCTAAAGATTATATTTTAAGCTATAAATAGCCAAAAAGATACACAAGTTGAGCTTAATCGTTTGAATCTATTTGTACATTTCTAAATCATTAATTCAGCTGTTATACTCCATGTAGGTTTGGTGTAAATGGTCTAAAACAGTCCCAAAACATTAGTAAACAAGAACAACTCTCTCCCAAACCGGTGCTAAAACTCAAATGTTTGATGTCATCAAGTGTAAAGTGTGGAAGTGCTCCAAATACAAAGAATTGGGAAAGATATGACACTGAAAGCACCCAGGGAAAGGTAAGGACTACTAGCCAGTCAGAAGCAGAGTATGAGGGCGTGCCATGCTAGCAGCTACGAGCATTATAACGTGTTAAAGTGACACACGTTTGTCTCTGAAGTAAAGGCTGGACTACAATAGAGCTGTTTGGAGCAGTTTGTGAACAGTGTTTTCTGTTGGAGATGGTAAGTCCCTTTGGGGTGGACTTTGGGCTTTTTCACTTGGTAAACCTATGCACAAAAAAGATATATAACACAATAAAGGAAAGGGAAAAAGCCAAAAAGCATAATATGAGCACTTTAACTGAAAGAGAGCTGGAGCAGGGACCCCCAACTGAAAAAAAAATGAAGTTGCATATTAAACTGGGCCTACAGTAATGTGTAGGGCGGCCTAAAGCCTTTATACACACATTTTTTGCATTGAATACTAAGCTATTAAAATAGCCTAATAATTGTTGGCATGATTTTATAAATCATGTTTGAATGTTAAACATACATGTGGCACACAGTGACACAGTGATTCATGTTAGGACTTGACCATGGGTCATTCCTGTTATGCAGCAGCATTTCTGTCCCCATGAATTACATCCTCATATTTTTTTTTTTAAATGTCAAAAATTTATAACAACTGGCTTTAGTTATAGATTGAGGTCTTCTTGATCACAAAACGTAGGAAGTTTGAGCTGTAGGGAAGCTACAGCCCTCAGTTACTCATCCACTGACCTACTACATATTATTCAATATAGGTATTATAAACTGTACACTCAGCAGAGGATGTATTACCACAAAACCATTCAACACACCCAAACTATGCATCACATGAGTAGGCCAACCAATAGCTCATCATAGAAAGGCTATCAGCATGTAATACATTTGATGTCATTACATCAGTTCCTGCTTAAAATCTTTTAGTAATGATCAATCAGCCACAGAATTTCAAAAAAAAAAAAAAAACTTGTAATTTTTACTGAGTTATTTCACAATTCATAGAGTAATATATACATTCTGAGAAAGGATTTCAATAAATCTGGAATGGTATTATGTAATATATTCATGACTTAATTTAGTTATTTGTTTAGTTATTTTTGTTTATTTGTTATGGTGTTTTTTTATACAGCCAGCTCATGTAAAGTTTGTTCTGTAATCAGTTCATAAATATATGCAATTGTGCAAAACAATTTTTATCCTTTAGTTAATTAGGCTACTATAAAATAAATATTCATCCTATCTACATCACTGCCCTATTTCTTGGCCTGACCACTGGTGGTGATGTGTTATGATGCCCATTATTTAATTCGTACTGTAATTAACGATTGCCTAAATGGGCCTCTGTTAGCATCTCTGTATATCGCTATCTTTATGCTACATTATATGGTTTTATTTGTTTGTAAAAACAAACAAACAAACAAACAAAAAACAGGTTTATCCTTTTATATAAGTCAGACCCCTGTAAGGAACATTGTAATAAGGAAATTAGCTAGTTATTTTGCTAACTAGCTAGCTAGTTGACCCATTTACAACAATGGCAAACTGATTGTTTTTGTGTAACCTATGAAAACAACACAGGTCGTAGGTGGGACCAGTCCGGTCCTCTCCGGGTTAACACTCTGGATTCCACTCCGAGTTTTACAAGTGTCCATCAGCGGGCTCCTCACAGCCTCTAGCTGGTTTTTACTCAACTCCTGTCCTGATATCACTCCGCTGGCATGGTGGAGAAGCGGACCTGATTATTGTGATGGTGGCAGGCGGCAGCCAGTGACTACAGACTTCCGCCACTGCTTCCCATATCCGCGTTTTGTGCCGTCTGGGCTACTCTCGTTGCCTCACAACCGGACTACCGAGGGCGCTTGTGCTCTTTCCCGTACCTCAACAACATCTTCACCGGGATTTCTTTCAAACCAAAACCATATGAGATGCAAGTTCACTGGGAAACTCCGGAGCCCGTTCGGTTCAGGCAGCAAAACTTTTTCTCAAAGGACGACACCGTAAAACGGCGAGTGGACTGTTGCTGCTGCTGCCGCTGCTGCCCCTCAGTGGGACGGTTTGTGTGTATATGACCGTAGAGTTCATGCTAACGTTCATACCTATACGGTATTGTTTTTTTTCTTCAGCGGGGTTGTTGTTAGCAGCGTGGCAGCGGCTTTATTGTTTAATTCAGTTTGGGGTTTGCTCGGTCTTACTCTAGGCTGGGTGTTATTTGTGTTTTCGGGAGCGGTTTGTTTGGAAACAGTGCCGAGGAGGGAAGAAGAAACGTTCACTTGCGACCCCTTAACCATATGACTACTAGGCTCGAAGCCCTTTAAACCTCCCCGGTTGTTGCTCGCTTCCGCGGCTGTTTTCGGTCGTACATTCCGTCCGCTGTCCGGCTGCTTGGGACCCTTCGCCGGAGAGGACAGAGAGGGAGAGGACACTAGGTGGTGGAGGTGGAGGTGGCCGGGGGAGGAGGTGGCGGTGGTGGCGGTGAGCTTGACGGGGAGAAAAGTTCTTCCAAAATAGCAGCCACTCGGCCTAGTGATGGGGGACTTCGCCTCCCCCGCTGCCGGACCCAACGGCAGTATCTGCATCAACAACAGCATGAACCCGGCCGCCGGGAGCGTGGTGGCCGCCGGGGCGGTGGGCATACCTAAGCACAGCACGGTCGTGGAGAGGCTGAGGCAGCGGATAGAGGGCTGCCGGAGACACCACGTAAACTGCGAGAACAGGTACCAGCAAGCGCACGCCGAGCAGCTGGAGATAGAGCGGAGGGAGACGGTCAGCCTATACCAGCGGAGTCTGGAGCAGAGGGCCAAGAAGTCGTCCGGCGGCAGCAGCAAGCAGCCGCAGAGCAAGCAACCGGACCCGGACTCTGCCTCCTCCACGGAACAGAGGAATAACACGCTAATAGCGGTAAGGACGAGCTCTCAATCACGGCCAAGACTACCCCGAGACACCCCCTCACTCACACATAACCACAGCATACACTTCAGTATACACTCTGTCTTTCATTTCCCCTCCATCTCTCTGTCCCCAAAACTCTTGGACCCCCATCAAGCAAGCTGCTGTAGCCTACCAACTACTAGGCTACTTGTTCACCACTGTGAAAACTTGTTGAAAACACCCTCACTGAGCTCTGGCAATTGCTTTGGAAACACACACACACACACACACACACACACACACACACACACACACACACACACACTTCACCTTTTCAAACCAGAGTGCCAACTAGTGCTTTTGTTTACAAAGAAATCCAGCCCCTCCTTGAAGAAAACAGGCTGCTAGGACTTGAATGCTGCATGATTCGGAAATGACAAGTCAGTTGATATCTGATCTTTTGCAATATCAGTGCTGCTTTATGCTCAAAGAAAGCCTGATGGTACTGCTAATTGGAAAGTTAAGATTTTCACCTCAGAAACTTCTAACTAACTTCTGGAGGATGACTGCTTTTTTGTTGCATGAAAACAACTTCTCCTTTCTTGTTCTTTGCTATTGGTTGACAATTGGTCTGCAACACAGTCAGCATTTAAGTTGCAACATTGCTTCCTTGCACTCATCAGTAGCAGTTTATGCGCCAGCCTGCTCTGTAACCTTTGACATATTCTCAAAATCAACATCCCAGTCCACACAGTTTTGCAAATGCCTAATCACAGCCACCTCCTCACTAAAAGTACCCTACCATTACACTTAAAAAATACTTCAGATGACTGCCACATAGTTACTGAACATTTTCAAACTGAAAGTAACTTTTGGAGATTCATTCATAATTGACTGTGGAGCTTCACTGTAATAATACATTGATCCTGTTACATATTTCACACGGAGGCTCTACTTCTATCACAAAACTGCATGTCCTTGTAAAAAAATAATGCAGTGATGCGTTAGTAATTATAGGTGCTGTACTGACTCCAATAGAGTCAATATAAACTCGCAGTAGATTTTATTGGAATGCTACAGTGGTTTTCTGTTGGTAGGGGGCAGTGGTAACATATGGAGGATTGTTCAGTATCTTGTTTTTTTGTTTTAAATTGCTGAGCACGTCTGCAGATCAGATCTTTTAAATAATCGGATTGTGTATTTACAAAGAAAATGTCCTGATGTTTGGCTGTCGGACACCGGCAAACTGTGTAGTATCCCCCGTTCACACCACCAAATCTCTTGTGGGCAAGCTCCAGTTTCCTTTTAGAAAAAAACCAAAGGATACATGGCAGGAATGTCAACATTGTTGTCCCTTTTGTTGCTGCAATGAGCCCAGTTCCTCCTTCCTTTTGAAATGCAAAATCAGAATGTCTTTAATTTCGGAGACAGCCTCAGTCGTTATTTAGGAGCCACGCAAGCCTGACCAGCTACAGCTTGAGAGCGCAGCAGTGATTTTAATAGTGCAGGACCTCCCAGTGGCCCTTGTGGACATTAAACCGAACCGCCCATTAGATGGCCGGCAACAAATGCTCCGAGAATGAAGGGATTACTGCTTAAAGACACAGTGACTGCTCTGTCCCTCTCATCCTCTCTCTCAGTCACTAATGGTGGCACCTCAAATGCATATGCACAGCATTAACTAGCTAAATTACAGAGAGCTTGGTGTTAGTGCCCGTACATTGTAAATTCTTGGCATTGTTGAGGCATGCATTGTAAGGAGATGAAAGGAAATGAGAGAAATAGTCTGCAATCCCTCTCCCGTTTTTCCTCTGAGGAGCAGAGCTGCAGCTAGATGGCTGTATGTAGTCATTACAGAAGCAGGCAGGCATTCTAGGAAAGCCAAGTACGCTGTTAATGTTACTACACATCGCATACACATGCACCCCACAAACAATCTGTAGGGGTTATGGTACAGACTGTTTTTGGTAGTATTCTGTGTTGAGAAGATGTGTTTGAAGGCAGTTTCCCCTACGCCTAAAAGAAGAGTACAGTGGCAAATATTTCATGCCATGAATCAGTTGTATACTACATGAAGACTTGATAATATTAGGCTGAAGTGACACAAATGGACTCTTTTTGACTGCGAAGTGTGTGTGCTGTTGTACTGGTTGGTTTGCCGTGCCAATATGGCAATTGTCCGTTTGAAGAATGTCAGGAATGTCCACAATGTACAAAAAGGAAATAGATGAGAATCAGTGTGTTTTAAAGGAGATGAAAGCAGCAAGACAGTGTTTGACAAATTGGTTATTCAGCTATGGCCGATTATTCCATGGTCCACACCATTTGAAGTGTGATATTCTTGAGCATTTGGTATTGTCATATGCATCCCAGTACACTGCGCTCTGGTCTAATGGTTCTCAGACACACCCACATCGTTGCAGGGGCAAGCCTATAATTATGGAAAGCGTGTGTTTGTGTTCATAGGCAAACTATTATTGAGAAAGGGAAAGAAGACACTGGGAGCTTGTTCTGTCTTTCCCACCATTTCCTTGAGATCATTCAAGGAGTATAGTAGTGAACTACAAAACGTTCAAAGCATTAGCCACTGATAAAGGGTACCTGGGGTGTGATATTTTCACATACAGCCAGAGGGAGGTCGGACACAGTCATGGCTGATATTCACTTTCACAAAATGGACACTTCCAAACGTGTAATTTTTTGATAATGAGAGGGTTGCTTGCGAAACAACAGGCCACCTCAACGCTTTCTGCCAGCAACCGTGTATCACATTGCACTAACACCGAGATAGTCAATGATTCATTTACAAATTAAGAACGTCTGCACTCTTGACACTGTATACACTCTGGATTGTTGCTCACCAAATGCCAAGTTATGGCAGTGGCAAAGACGGGTCATATAATGGTTAAGAACCAAACAGACGGTGTCCAACTTACAGGCACTTTGTAAAAGCCGATAATTATAGTTCCTTTGGGGATATTGATGGCGTGCTGTTGGCTTTCTGTCCATGGCCCGGGCACACACACACACACACACACACACACACACACACACACACACACACACACACACACACACACACACACACACACACACACACCCCTCTCATACTTATAAAGTGGTCCTCAACAGTGGCTTCCACATCAACACAAGATTCACACTCACCAAACTGATAAACCTTACTAATTTAATAATTTACCACAGATTTTTTAACTTCTCATTAAACCTACAACAAAACGGACTCTATGACAGGTTATGAATCTGAAATATCCATGTCATAAAAGGTACATAACACCTTAAAGGGACAGTTTACCCAAAACGCAAAAATACATATTTTTTTTCCCCTTCTTACCTATAGTGCTCATTATCACTCTAGATTGTTTTGGTGCGAGTTGCCCAGTGTTGGAGATATCGGCCGTAGAGATGTCTGCCTTCACTCAAACACAATGGAAGTAGATGACACTCGGCTTGTGTTGCTCACAGCCCCAAAAAAATGCATTTGAAAAAGTCAACAGCAGTGTTCCAGAAATCATGACCCGGTTACTCAAGAGAAGCCAGAGACCTGGCTGCGAGCAGTTTCATGTAGCAACAATTTTCTTTCTACGGAATTACACCCGCCAACATGATCTTTTTGTTTTTGGCGCTTTGAGCACCACATGCCGAGTGCCATCTAGTTCCATTATATCCGAGAGAAGGCAGACGTCTCTACGGCGGTTATCTCCAACACTGGGCAACTCGCACCAAAACAATCTAGACTGATAAATAGCACTACAGGTAAGAGGAAAAATATATGTATTTTTGTTTTTGGCGTAAACTGCCCCTTTTAAGAACCAACTATACAGCGGGGCGGACATGCATGTGCACATGTGTCTGTTTAAACTCCATGGGGTGTCTGCGTAAAGGCTGCACGGCCATAAACCTTGCGCTGCACAGTATGCATGTATACTCTTGTAAGTTGCGTGTGTTGTTTCCTGTAAGAGATTATTGATATGGAAGACAACACGAAGCAAGAGAACACAACACTTTGATGTTCACATGATATTGATACATTGTATTCATAAATTAGCATCGACTCAGTCCTTGCCTTTTTTTTAAAATTTGAATGCATTATGGTGTTAAATGCAAGGCCAATATTTGTGCACTGATAGGTTTGTTGGGCCACATTTGAGGAGGGGACATCAGCTCATCCTTCCCTTAAAGGTGAAATGGTTTTCTTTCTGCAGTGCAACGGCTCAGCATGAGTTTTAATCATCATGACTCTCATAGTTGGCGGTCCAATCTCAAATGGACTGGACCACTCAGTCATTAGGACACCAGAAATAACCAGAGAAATCATTCTTCAATAATCTTGTATTGCTAGCTAGATACCAATCGCGCAGTACTTACATACTACTACTACATACCTCTGGTGTAGTTACAAACTTTTTAATGCCTCGTTTTGTAAGTACAGAAACTATTTGTACTACTGTAGAAGTTTGGTATCATTCCGGGCATTATTAGTTAGGTAATTTACGAGATACAAACGTGGATCCATTAGTGCCTGCACTAAGCTAACCAGCTGATAATGCTAACCCGACCAACGTTATAACAAGGGAAAAAAAGCTTATGGGGGGTTGTTTGGCTTGAGGTCAAGGTGCAAAGCAGCCTAGGGTGAAATTACTCCGAACCATCACTTTAACTACTAATAATCGGTATCGGCCTTGAAAAACCTGTATCGGTCGATCCCTAATAAAGAAGATAAAGTACGCTAAAGAATATTATGAGATATGAGTTTACAATTAATTACAATTCCTACTGGGCATTGAGGAGTTGCGTCTTTGGCGTTTTGCCGGTAACAAACACTGAGTTACTGCTTCTTCACTGAATATTTTGTTTGCACGTCCCCTGGTGTTTCGGAGAATACTGCAAGAAAACAACGCGCACCATCTGGGGAGGCCTGTGCAACGGTGTCTTGCGCGAGTATAAGCAAGGCTTTAGAGGTAAATGTAAATTCCCAGTCTCAGAAGGCAGTATTATATTTCCCAAAGCAAGTTAATATATGGGCAGCACATTCAGGTAAATCAAATCATACTGGTCGCTATGATGGACGATGGCGGCGAATGGTTTTGCTGTAGTTTTCAAAACAGTCAAGAGTTATTGTGGCCAAGTGTCACCCAATATTGTATGAAAACGCTATAATGGCCCACATCTATCCAGACATTTGACAACCCACAGGAAACCGGTATGAGCTTGTTCATCACGTGTGCGTCGAGAGAGAATTAGGGATGGTGAAAACCGAGTCGCACCACAAGACACAACACATTTTCTGTCTGTGTTGCATTTGGGCCTGTTGAGGTCATTGTTGTTAGAGATTTGTGTTTTCTTGCTTTGTTTTTCTTTTTATATGATTCATAAGTTCTGATAAAGTTTCTGAGTCTAAAAATGAGACGTGCGTGCTGATACTGAGTGAGTGACACCAGAATTTGTTAACGTTTTTTTGTTGCTGAAAAGAGGTCTGCTGTCAAGCTTCATTGTGGCTGTATTCAATATCTTAACGTGATGTGACGTTGTCTACTTTTGGCTACTTGCCTAAGGGCATAGACAAACTACAGAACCATGTTCACCAGTAGCTGTCGTGTTTTCACTGTTTTCTCTAAGCAGGCAGGTTTCTTTGTTATCGCACACGGGCTGTTGCGAAGATCGAACTCGTGACCCTTTTGAGTTAACAGGCACGTGTCTCTGAACCAACGTGCCACACGATGTTGCTTAAAACCCAAATTGTGACCTGTACTTTCTGGCAAAACATCCAGTCAGATCTGATTACCTAATCGCTAACAAGTTTACAGCTGTGCGGCCGAGGTGCACAGCGAGGGGCTCGTTAGTTTCACTAAAACACAGTAGCTCGGGACAGTCTGTCTTCAGCTCTGCTCGCTCCTTGGCATCCACCTCGCTGAGGAATGTCTCTCACACACACACACAGACACACACTCACACAAACTGTTGTCCGGCTCAGCTCTTGGCAGCAGAAGTCAGAGTGTGGGCGGCTGAGTTTTCATGAATCTTAGGCCTTCCCTCTCTCCATCCCTTCCTCTCCTCCCTCCCTCTGTTCACCACTACTCTGGTTTCGGCACTAGCACAGCGCTAATGTAGCGTAGATTGGTCTTGTTGGCTAAAGCATTGTTAATGTCAGCTGGGACTGTTGCCCAAGTGCTAAATTTAAACCACTGAGCTGGCACGTTGCTGACACTCACCAGCCCCTACATGCACACGCAGCGTGTGACGTCGACATACACCCGTGACATCACAGGCATGCTGTGCTTGACTCATTACATGCTTATTCCACCGACTCCCTTTGTTTTTTTTTTAATGGACTACCTCTTTCCAAGTCTTTATTCCCTTTTTTTGTAATCTTTTCTGCGCTCATGTGCACTTTATTCAGTCTTTTGTTACTTCTTCTTCTTGTGCTTCTTCTCACCCTTGACCCTCAGTCCCTACACACACACACACACGCACAAAGTGTGGATGTTTTTGATTTGGAGCGGCTGCAACCACATTCCCTTCCACCCACGCTCGTTCACATGTTCTACAGGAACACACACACACACACACACACACACACACACACACACGTTTAGCACAGACCCTTGAATAAGCGAGCAAGCAGTATTCCCTCCGTTTAAGCTGTTGGAGCAACAGTTAGTTTTATATACGTGAAAGTAAAGCTGTTTAAAATAAAGGTCATGCACATACTTACAAGTGTAGACTTACATAATCCAGTAATGGTTCAATAGTATGGCAGAAGGCCTTTTCATGGGCTTTTTTTTTTTTTTTTTAAATCTTCTCACCTCCTGACAACTGTGTTGTATTTTCCTACTTAACATTTAAAGGATGACTTTGGTATTTTTCAACCTGGACCCTATTTTCCTATGTTTTTGTGTCTAAAGGCCGTTTTATGGTTGTGCGTCGAATCGATGGCGTACCCCCACAGACCCCTCTGCGTCTACGCCGGACCCTACGCCGTAGCCTGACGTGCACCTCTCGAAAATATTTAACTACACGTCGCAGCGACGCACGTGGCTCGGCCGTGGCTGGGTAGCGTTGCATTTCCTCCCTTCCCTGGTTCTCCTTCTCCTTCTCCATAAACAACATGAAATCAAAGAAGAAGAAAAAAAATATATATATATATATATATATATATATATTGTTTTTTTCTTGATGCTGCACTTTCATATGGCTCTTTGTAGCATTACCTATTTAAAGCTAATGTACTTGCACTTACTACTTGTTGTCTGGAGTTTGCTCCTTCAAGGTTGAATGCACTTAATTGTAAGTCGCTTTGGATAAAAGCGTCAGCTAAATGACATGTAATGTAATGTAAAATCAAGGAGAGGGTTCACTTTTCCACCACCACTTTTATCAGCCACGCTCGCCTCACGCATGAGGCGGTACTAAATCTGCAATGGAAAAAGGAGGAAGGGGCACTGCGGTCGGGCCGAGCTGAGTCAAGCAGGTAAAATGTAGTGGGATAAACGCCATTAGTTTCTCTCACTGTGACTCTAGAGTCGGTACTCGCTCCGGAGCTAATCGCCGTCACTCTCTCACTTCTCCCTCGCTCTATCACCCACTCCCCACACACACACACACACACACGAATGCCGGCTCGACGCACACGCCTGCGCACAAGTATAAACATCAGGCCACTTACGTAGGCTACGGCGAAAGCTCTGCGTGGAGCCTCCGCTGAACCATAAAACAAGCCTAAGTGACTGACGGGAACAACAATCTTTGACATTGGTTCAGTATTAGACAAGATTTCTGCAGTCGGCAGTCAGTGAAACAAGCTACAATGTAAGTTAAAAGGGCAATTGTCCAGTTTGTATTTACCTTTTTAAAAGTACAGTATTTCCATCTGGAATGTAGTGTAGTAGAAGTATAAAGTAGCAGAACATTAAGTAAGTAAGTAAATGTACTTAGTTACTTTCCAGCACTGGTTGTAGTGCTGGTTGTGATGTGGTTTAATAAAGAAAACCCAATCTTTTCTGTCGTGATCTGTGCGATTCCTTTTCCTGCTAAGACTAAAGCTCTTTATGGAATCCTAGAATTTCTTTGTGCTCCATTTGAGCAAAACTCATGCACCTCTTATCAACATGACTTTGTGTCTCCTTTATGCAAATACTGTAAAAGAGCACCGAGGACCTATTTCCTCCTCTTTGCGGACACTTTTCAACTTCCTGCTGGTGCCAGGCAACAACCCAGTGACCTTCCTGTGACCTTCCCGTTTGTCTGTTTTAAACTCAGGGTCAATCAGGATCCATTAAAAAAAACCATCCCTCTGAAAAATCATTTTCTTGAACTGAATCTTATGACCCCCCCTCCATCCTTCCTCCTCTCCCCTTCATTTCTACATCCACCCGTCCACATGGCGACCTTCCTCCATCCGAGCTTTCGTTTTTCCTCTTCGTAACCTTCCCTCCCTACTTTCCTTTCGATCATTCATTCACACCCGCCTGTGCTTTTCTTTCTTTCCTCTCAGCCGATCCATCCATCCCTCCGTCCCTCCCTCCCTCCCTCCCTCTCTTTGCCCCTTGTCTCCAGTGATCCCTGGTTCAGTCTCAGCTAGCAGGCATAGCGCTCTAAAGCTCTTTCAGTGCAGGTCGGTGGTGGGGAGAAATCCAGCTCTAAGAGGGAATTACCTAACACACACACACACACACACACACACACCGGCTGTTACTTTATACCAACAGATCTGTACACACACACAAACGCACACACACGGATATCTTTGGGTCATGGGTAACAGGTCTGTTTGAACTTAACTCAATGATTCGTCATACAATTAGCGTGCACACATGTATCTGTATTCGTGGGAATACTGTGTTTTTCTGTCATATTGCCCGAAGTGTCGAGACCGCTATTGTCTACTTCTTCCCTCCTTTTCTTAAATGACATTTGTTGTTCTTCCTCGGGCTGGCCAGACCCCCAGCACCTTTGAGCCGGTGTCATGAATTTTTTATGCATGTTTGCGCGTGTGTGTGTGTGTGTGTGTGTGTGTGTGTGTCTGTGTGTGTGAGGCCCTCAGCTGCATCTACAGCCATTAGTGCAGCAGCCGGGGTAATTGAGGCTGCAGTGCAGGAGGGAACAAAAACCCACATTATCTGATAATACTGCAGAGGGCAATACGGAGGAAAAAATTGAGCGAGGACACAGCGGGGCAGAGCAGAACAGTGAGGGGGAGGATATTAACTGTGTGGACAGACAGTTAGCGACATTGGTTGCTATGCCACTTGTCTGCTAACTAGGGTTGTATCGATTCTTTGCACAACGATGCAATATTTACTGATATCACAAAGTCTGCTACGATACGATTTCATTTTGATTCAATTCAGGGGGCCTGCGACCAAGACGATACGTGAGCCCATTTAACACAATCCGTTACATCTATACAGTCATGTGAAAAAATTAGGACACCCATGCTAAAGTTGACTAAAAAGAGGAATACAAAAAAATCATCTTTTGGAAATTGATCTTAATGCCTTAATTAAAAAAATGAGGAAAAATCCAACCTTTAAGGACACCAATTGTCTTTGTGAATGAATAATGTATTGTAAATAAATAAATGTTCTTCCTTAAAATACAGGGGGCATAAGTAAGTACACCCCTATGTTAAATTCCCATAGAGGCAGGCAGATTTTTATTTTTAAAGGCCAGTTATTTCATGGATCCAGGATACTATGCATCCTGATAAAGTTCCCTCTGCCTTTTGGAATTAAAATAGCCCCACATCATCACATCCCCTTCACCATACCTAGAGATTGGCATGGGGTACTTTCCATAAAATCAACTCTCAATGCAAATAAAACCATGCCAATCTTTAGGTATGGTACAAAAAATGACACTGCCTACGTAGCTTCTCTGACTAAAAAAATCAGGGCAATGTTTATTTTTTTATTTCAGAACATGCACTGCATGGGTACGAAATGTAAAAAAAATCAATAAAATACACTGCAACAATCGTTGTCACAAGCAGCAATTATCCATCGGACAATTAAATTAACCAAAAAGCCCACCGTGGTCTCCACATTCTTGATCGACCGTAACGGTTTTTGCTTGTTTGGGATCCGACTGGCCAGCGTATTTGAAAAAGTTAAGCAAACTTTGTTGTCTTTTTGACATTTTTCCCCTGAGTGAAACGAGGCTCTAACAGCAATCTCAACCACCACAAGCGCCTGTGTCACTTGAAGTGCAGCGCCGCGCTGTTGAAGTGCCTCCCCTCCCTCCGTCCCTCCCCCCCCCCCCCTCTGTCTCACCCTGAAAATTCACCTCAAAACGCATCGAAAATGCAAACACGAGATTTTTGTGGAACTTCAATGGGGAATAAAGACTAACACGACAGATAACAACATTGAACACTACACAAACAAAGTAATTTTAATTTTTTCATTTAGGCGATTCATTTTTCATGGTGACACAGGAGGTGCCGGATCCAATAAAAAAGGTTCCTGATCCAACGTCGGAGGTGCCGGAACATGTTCCGGCTCAAATTAAGCCCTGCTCTTAATATTGCCCGAAACTACACCTGGAGCCAACACATCTGGTTGGAGAAAAAAAAAACCTCTAAGGTGCATAAGGTTGTCGGTGACAGCTGATTTATTTTGCCTCACACAGGCCATAACGTATCAGTTTGTGGTGATCCTTAAATTGCTGCTTTGCTACCTTTGGAAACCGTAGATAATATCCTAACTCAGGGTCCGTTTACTTTTACTTTTTCAATTTCATCTGATGTCCGTTCGATAAGCAAATTCTGTTGAGGGATGGAGATGCAGTTGGAAAACGCAAGTAGACATTGAATTGTCAAACACAAGACCTTGCCCCCGAATTATGACTGCCACACATCCTTGGTTTTGTTTTTAGCCTTCCTCAGGACGCTGGCACAACCAGGAAGCTTTCAACCATGTGCTTCGTCATCGAGAGTATAATGCCTTGTGGTCCTGTAGATTGTGGTGATTGCTTCTCGAGGTTGTTGTGTGGAGGAAAAAGGTCAAATCTGTCAAATTGAAAACCAGCGAGGGATAACCGACATCTCACACTCTTACTGAAACTGAATCCAATCCAGTCCATGATCGGTGTCTGCCATAAGCTGCTAGTGCTGCACTGCTTTACTAATAACAGCAGAACAAATGGAGCTCCCTCGTGGTTATTGTGCCTCCGCGCTCCATTCAGTTGTACCTGTTTTGGTTGGTGGTGATGAGTTGAGCTGTGTTTGGTTGAGCTGAACACTCCGTCAGCAGCCTGTCTGCAGATCACTTCCTGAACGCTTCCTAAAATAGCAGCAACAACGATCGCAACCAAAGAAACACGCCAGCTGCTCTTTTCAAAACCACGCTCACTTTCTGCACTCTCTCCTAAGGCTTGGGTTATAAGGATTTTACCAATAGCTGTACTGATATTCGACACCTTTTATATATATTTTTTGTTATTTGATTGAATTACAGCAATTCTACTATAATTTCTAAAATTAGACACTATAAGTATATATGACTATAGCAGATCGGTACAAGAGAATTTTATTTCCCTTGAAATGTCCTTAATCTTTTTATTTTTTAAAGCTTATTTTTTTTGGGGCATTTTAGGCCTTTAATTCCACAGGACAGATGAAGACATGAAAGGGGAGAGAGAGAAGGCGAATGACATGCAGTAAAGGGCCGCAGGTCGGAGTCGAACCCGCGGCTGCTGCGTCGAGGAGTAAACCTCTATATGTGCGCCCACTCTACCAACTGAGCTAACCCGGCCACAAAATGTCCTTAATCTTAAGCACTTACCTGACAGTGTAGAATGAAATATATAGAATTTGCCATATGCGACGCCAGGACAGCAAATGGGGGGAGAGAGAGAGAGAGAGTGAGGGGACGACATAAAGCAAAGGGGCCACTAATCTAATGATCATGTTATTTGTGTGTTTAATCAGTACAAACATGCAAATGTTAGTTAGTGAGCGTTTAGAGATGCTGGTAGGTTGATTTTATAACCTTGGGAAAGAACCAAGCTAGATGCTTCCGCAGGCTTCCAGTCTTTATGCCAAGCAAAGCTAACCAGCGGCTGGCTGTAGCTTCATATTTAAAGAACAGACATGAGAGTGGTATAGTCCTTCTCATCCAACTCTCGGAAAGAAAGCGCTTTAATAAAGACCTTTGACATTTCCAACTGCTCTGCCATGATTGCGATGCAGAGAATGTAAACGGAGCTGCAGTCCTGCTAGAAATAGTGACCATGCTGGACTGTGGTGGAGCTGCCTTACATGTTATTGTGTGGTTCAATAATGATAAATATGACACTTGGTAGTAGTATGGTTTATCCTGAAGATTTTTATTTCAGTTTGGACCAATTAACAATCGGTATCTATGTCACTGAGGACGTTTCTTTTTGTCTCAGCGTCTCCTAGTCTGTCTCTGTTATCTCTTCCACTTTATGTGCCCTGACTTTACTCTGCTTCTCTGCTTCGTGTTCTTCTTGACACCTTTTTTTTTTTTCCGCTTCACCTTTCAGTTTCACTTTTTCATCCCCTCTCCTCAACTCGGTCTATCTGCCTGCCAGCCTTTGGATATCACAATGTTTTCTCAACCTCTGCTCTCTGCTCTCTCTCACTCTTTCCTTTCCCCTCTCGCTCTCTCTCTCTCTATCTCTATCTCTATCTCTATCTCTGCCTTGCTTTCTCTTCCAGCAGAGACTGTGGACTCTACTGAGGAGACAAGATCGGCAGATGTTTCCCCTACGTTCTCCTGTCACAAACCGTTCACTTCAGAGTATCATGCAAAGCACTGGAACTCACCAGATGAGTGCAGAGTAGCAAAAAATAGCCAAGGAAAAACTACATTTCCCTAAAGAATATGAGCAGATTTGGGTCAGACGTGGTGTGATTATTATTTTATATATTTTTTTTATCAAGTAAGCTTTGTGGAGTTAGCAGCTTGAAGCAAAGCTAAAACCTTTAGTGATAATGCCTTAAAAGTCTTTCGTTTGTGAAAAGTTGTAACCGTTTGAAAATGCAGCATGCACAGTGATCATGCTCCTTTCAAACTTTGTTATTGTCACTTTCCCCTGTTCATGAAAATGGCAAGTGTGGTTTCTTGTTTTTATTTTTGGCTTGTTGACAGTTAAGGAGCCATTGAGTTTTTTAATGGATACTTAATGACTGCTGCACAAAACATAAGAGAGAGAGCCCCTCGAGGATCCTAACTGTCAGCCAATGGCGGTCCCTGGAGAGACGGAAAAGTCCTAATCTTTTTTATGCACATGCACTAAATATTTTGGAACATTAACAGTGTATTTTATGCACCATTGCTTTTCCAGTTCATTACACCTGTGCGCTAAGCAAACGGGTTTTTGGAAAAACAACAATATGGGCTTTGCAAATGTAAGCTGCTTTCTGTGTGCAGACAGAAACAGACAAAGAGAGATTCTCTTACTTTAAATCAGGCTCTGGGAAATAGACCTTGTAGCTTAGGTGACAGGACTTTTCAACGCCTTCCTGGTAGGGCTGGGACCGTCTGCTTTTGTCCCGATTTGGTCACATGGGTGCTGTGTTAGATTTGTATTGGGATTTTCATTTAATTGTGATTCTAGAAGTATTGCGTTGAATAATGCACTTCTAGAGACAATATATCATGAGACATTTCTAAAAAACGTATGGTTTTCTCAGAAGAATGCACATCACATTTCATTTGTAAAGAAGTTCTTTTTTCTGCATTTTCTGCTTTCGCTCTGTTTTGCTAGAATTGGATATGAAGTAGTCGTCATCAGCTGTACTGAAAAAAAAATATCGATTCTAGGAAAAATAATAGTTTTTAAAAGTTGTCGCAAAAAAGGGTCCCCACCCCCACTACCTAGCGAGGGCCGTTCAGACTACATACTACATTGCTGTGGTTTCTGACGAGCAGTCACAAATGTGAAGCAGCGTTCAGAAATACACTCTGTATACTGCACGTACGTGTAGCTACGGACCCTACCCTGTAGCCTGTGCCGTAGCCTGAAAAACTGAAACTACACGGTGATTGGACTTTGTTTCTCCGCCTACGCCTCTAGAGTCGGTACTCGCTCCGAAGCTAATCGCTGTCACTCTCTCACTCGCTCTACCACACACTCCCCAGCATACACACATGCCGGCTCTGCTATTCTCTTAAAGAGATATGCTAGAACGACGCAGACACCAGCGCACAAGTATAAACCTCAGGCCACTTACGTAGACTACGGCGTAAGCTCTGCGTGGAGCCCCCGCAGAAGCAGAAATCCCGCTTTAGTCTTGTTTCATCCAAGAGGTTCCCAATTGATTTTCCAGAAAATCTACTATATCACAACATCTATTCGTTTTTGCAGTATATAATTACACATAACATAATAAGAGACGCATCCATATCACCCACCTCTAACTGTGGTCAAATTTCTTTGTGAGTGGAAGTTGAGAGTGACCTCTGGTTCTTTCTCATCTAGTTCCTTTTGATTCTTGCCATTATCATGATCAGGTTTCAGTTTGGACAATGCCTAATTCCACATCACTGTTGAGGTGTTGCTGCAGCTGATTTATAATGTTGTCTGTCATAGGATCACTGCAAAAACTAGATTACCTGTGTTGTACATTCATGTCATTAGTTAACACATTTACATTCACACTGTGACGGGGAGCAAAACTGATGCTGTTGGGGATTGCAATGGAAGTGGCCGCTAATGTATCTAGCAGTACTGGGAGCGTAGTCTCCCACACAGCATTTCGGGATGGGAGAAAAACGTGCTCTGGTTTATTGGCATTTCTTTAAACCAATCACAATCGTTTTGGGGGGCGCTAAGCGACGTACAGAGCAACGGTGCCGCTGCACAATAGCCTCGGGAAGGAACTTGTTTTGGTGGAATGTGTACGTTCAATAGTTGTTTTAGTCGTGCAACAGAAAACTCCGATTGGACAGATAGTCTAGCTAGCTGTACCCTGCAGAGATCTGGAAAAAAAAGGTTAACCCTAGTCCTCATAAATCCACCGGAGTTTAAAATGCCAACACAAAGAAAGCCCAAGACAACGGATATCCGGCCGAAATGAGTGAAATACGGCGGAATTTCCGTCTGGTACGGTGGAACATCGTGGATATAGACTACTGGAAGTGAGACGATGATGCTGGGAGAGAAGGTTGGCGAGGTCGTTGAACATGCGTAGATGAGTTTCTGAAAACTTACAGGAAACTACACTGTAGCACTTTATTGATTGACAGAAACCCCAAAGACCCTGTAGTGTAGGTGCAGTACCATGGCATGATTTGTTCAGCCTTATCTCTTCAGCCAAAATGGGCTCAGTGACATTCTGTACCTGCCATCGTCTTTGACTGCACCCACAGTCCCTGATCTGGAGTCTTTTCATTCTGCAGCATAATCTGCACTGATTATCAGACTTGAATGCCCCAAGCATCAAAACGATGCAGTTGAGGTTTGTACTGTAGAAACGTTTTACAGAATGTGAGTGACCTAATCTTCCAGAATCTAGTGTAATTGATCAGTAGGAATTGAAGGTAGAGAGGCAATGGCAGCATTTTCATTTAGTGTTGTTTTCTGGGTGACCATGTTTATTCGTGACTCTGTTAGACAAAGTCATGGAAAAACCACAAAGAAATGGAAAATGAAATGTGACTCCACTGTTTGTGAGATTCTTTCTTTCCTGCAGAGGGCAGGTAAAGGAAACAGACTTGGGGATCCGGCAAAGAAATGGCACGGAGCCCGAGTTGGTACAGCTGCACGTACACATGAGCTTCCCATTAGCCTCCCCCCCCCCCTCCCTTTTTCTCTCTCTTTGTCTGTCTCTCTCACGCTCCCTCTCTCGCTCCCTCATTGTCTGTCTGTCTCTCTCTCTGTCTGTCTGTCTGTCTTTCTCTCTCCCTCTCTCTCTCTCTCTCTCTCTCTCTCTCTCTCTCTCTCTCTCTCTCTGTCTCTCTCCCCCTCTCTTCCCCCCCTCCTCCCAAGTGGCTGTTTTTGTGGATTGTTCTCCCGCCGTTGTCATAGTGACTGTGATGCAGAACGCCGAACAGGCTGCCTGTCTGCTTCTTGTGTGTGTGTGTGTGTGTGTGTGTGTGTGTGTGTGTGAGAGATAAAACGCCAGAGTGCTCTCGGCTTAGAGAGGAAGTGTTTGGAGAGTTATGTAATGTCCTCTTTTTAAAAGGGGAAAAAGTTAAGAAGAAGAAGAAGAAAAAGATCCTATTGGTCCATCTGTATGTCTGTCTGCATATGTCTCAGTATACCAGGGGAGTGTGGTGTTTATGAATGCCATGCAGTTTAAGGCATGGCTATTTTAGTATGTCTAGGTAGCTCAGTGTAGATGTTTTGTCTTTACAGACACTTTTTGTAAGTAGGATAGAAATTTTAAACACACTGTGGGGGGGGGGGGGTTGTTGAGGTGAGGCTCTTTCCTGTGTGTAAAGTTTCCACTGAAGCTGTGGGCTTGGTGCCAGGAGCCTCCCTGTGGGTGGGGGAGAAAGGAGGAGGAAGCTAAAGAGTAGAGGGAGAGGGTGGCTTGAACTTGATGGGGGGGGGGAGAGAAAGAGAGGGAGGGAGGTTGGGCCCAGTGCCAAGTGGGAGGTATGTGAATCGTGACGCTGCCATTCTGCCGCAAAGAGCCCTCTTATTGGACAACATAAGGGGGTCTATAAATAGGCCCCTAATCTGCGAAAGAGAGCGCTAAAAATAGAGAGAGAGAAACGCAAACAGACAGACATGACAGACAGTTTAATGATGTACAGTTGCAAAAAGTTGTAAACAGCAAGAAAGTTTAGACCTGTGGTTCCCCAAACTTATTTAACTAATTTAAGGACCCCTTAACTGACACAAATTAGACCACAGACCCCCATTTGATGAGATTTTGTCCCAGGGTCCCCCATCTGAGGGTTTTTGCTTTTAGATGTTTTATTACAGAACGTGTATGAAAACCACGTTCAAAATAATCATATATTCTGACATTACCGTGTGTCACTTAGGATGGAATTATTCCCCTTTTTGCTGGGAACCCCACTTTGAAAGATTTAGAAAAAAATTGAGAGTTTCATGTTTATGTTCCGGAAATAAAACCTGCATCAAGTAAATGACATTAATAAACCGAGAGAGAGTTTTTCAGTCCTGGTACACTTTAGACCTACTGTCACTTTAAGGGACCATACATGTGGGTTTTGCAAAACGCTGAAGCAACAAGCAACTTCCATCAAGAAACTAATCATTTTGAATTCAGCCATTTCAATTCAGGGCTTTTTAAGCCCCTTGAAAATGTGCTTTCGTTTAGTCATGACTAAATAAGCCACAGTCAAAGATAACGTAAAAAAAACAACATTCTAAATTGATATTTAGAGCCCGTAATATGGGCTGCAATGTAACTCTATGGGGCAATTATGCACCATCAATGTACGTCCACTAAAAGTGCAGTTTTTGCTACGGACAGGCTCAGATTGTTATTAAAAGACTACATTATGGAAAGGGCCCTGAAGAGAAATAAGACGTTTTTCCTTAACTTTCGCTTCATCCTGTCTGTTTGTTATTGTGTCTAACTAAGACTCGCTCAAGGAGAAGTCCAGGCCACCGGGAATTGTCCCGTCCGAGCCTGGTTGACGCTGAGTAAAAGCAAAGCAAAAGTTGGAGAAACGTGTTCTCCACAAGATCGAAACGTATTATTAATCCTGACCATATTATTTTGTCCAGTGAGTTTACACTAATGCCTTCAGGATGGCGCCAGCTGCCGCCTCCCAAAAGGACCAACCGTTACTCCAAATTGTTTATTTTCTCTGCAATTAAAGGGATATTTCACCACTGGAAAGATGAATATGTATTTAAATTGGGTCATTTATGTAGTAGAAATGTGAATTTCTTTAGAAATGAGTGCCTTCTAGACCGAGGAAAGCCAGAAAATGTGTCTTTGGCTCATGTGGATGAAAGACAACAACTCCCAGAATGCACTTGCTTCGCTTCCCTACGAGGCCATTCCCAAGCCACGCCTAACGGTTACAGAGTGCAGTCGAGTCAAGTGGGTTTTATTGTCATTTCAACCATATACACTCCATATAGTGAAACGAAACAACGTTTCACCGTGGCATTACACATTTAAAATATATAAAAACATTTTATAGAAACGACATTATACAAAAATGACATTTTATAAAAACGACATTATATAAAAAGACTATACATAAAGTGCAGTTACTATTCACCGTGAGGTGAGATTTGCGTGGTTGAAATCACCAGCAACAATAAATAGTCCATCCGGATGTGCGCTTTGGAGCTCAGTGATGGCTATAAACACAGCCGTGAATTTGCGTGGAATGTAGAATGGTCGGCATTTAACAGTCACAAACTCCACCAGCGGTGAGCAGTCGCTGGATACAAGCGCCCCATTTCTGCACCAGTCCGTGTTAACACAGCCCACCTCCACGAGTCTTACCCTACAAAGCAGCATCTCTATCTGCTCTGAAGGCTAGCAGGCCTGGTAGCTGGATAGCGGAGTCCGGTACACTGTTGTTCAGCCACGTTTCCACAAAAACAAAAACACCGCAGTCTCTGGGAGTTTCGTTGAAGTTGGATGTAGTCCAGTCTGTTGTCTAATGAGCGGACATTTGCAAGCAGGATGGATGGGAGAGGTGGCCGGCTAGCGTTTGCTTTCCACCTAGCTCGAACTCCTGCCCTCGTTCCGCGTTTCCGCTTTCTCGCACACCGCTTTCGATGTCCCCTTCTCCGGCTAGCGGTCTGCTAGCGGTCTGCTAGCAGGTGAAGCTCGCGTAGTGTGTTGAGTATTCCGTCTGTAATAAAGTTTCCTGCATATTCTCCGATCTCCGATGTACATCATTGCAAGGTTGCTGCTGAAAAAACTATCTTCCGCCATCGTGGTTAGCCTACTAAAGTATTAATTAATTACTCAGCTTTCTCCACAGAGCAATAGCCTGTTGGCTAACATGGCTGACACTATTTTGAAATTCTGGGAGTGAGGTCCCACCCCCTATGGGCGAGTTGAAGACAAGCGGAACTAACTGGCTGTACTATGGCTGTAGTCCATAGCCTCGGGCCAAAAATGCCTCCGATGACGCTAAATGACGATTTTTGCGTCATCAGAGGCTTTTTTCAAGACACACGATACAGAGCTCTATGGTCTCAGGAAGACATGAGGGAGGGAAGCACGGCCATTTGAAAATACTACCGGGTTTCTACGGATACAAAGCTTAATGCTAATCGGTGAAGTATCCCTTTAAGCTGCAAACCTCAAATTGGTAAAATTGGTGGATTGTAATTTCTTCTGTGCAATACACTCTGCACTTTATAGATTTTATCATTTTATTTCGTCTCTCTTTATCGTACTTAATCGTCTTTATTTAGTTCTCAATTGAAATATTTTTTCTGTTGTATACTTGGGACTCTCGCACTTTCCCATATGCCTTTTTATTGTGCTCCCTCTGTCATTGATGACTGGCAGTATGAATGTGTATATATATGTTTCGTTGGACTGTAGAAACTGAATTGCCTTTCGGGGATAAATAAAGCCATCCGTATTTGTAAGCTTTAACTCCAAAGAAAACTGTGGTCTAAAAGTGAAAACTGCACGAGCTCAGTGTGAAGTTCCTCCCTGATCTTCATCTCCTAAGAGGAACTTTTTTATGTCTTCTAATCTCCTCTACTCCAACCTCCCCACTCATTCATAGCTTTCTCTAGTCTCTAATTATGTTCACTTACTGAGTGAGTTGGGAGGGTGGGAGTGCGTATGTGTGTGTGTGTGTGTGTGTGTACTCTACAGTTACCCGCATGTTTAAGCCTGTAATTAGTGCTCTTTGAGATGACAAAAATTCGGAGAAAATGTTAAAAAAGAGCAGGCCTAGGCGTGTGCATGAACGTGCACACGGGGCCACAGAGGGAAGTGAAAAGGGATGGTGGTGTGTATATATGTGTGTGTGTGGGGGGGGTCTCTGGTTCTCTTTAAAGAAAGAAGAAAGTTTTTCTTTGCTCTCAGAACTTTGGGAGAAAGGTCATGGAAATGTTGCAGTGGAGAAAAAAAGGGCATTAATTTGTCGTGATGTGTTGGTCAGGACTCTAAAGGCTGAGCTGATGACAGAGAGAGGGCTGGACTTGCTGTGTATCTGAGTGTAATGAGTCTATATTTAAAGCTATGTATGCAAGCTCGTGCCTGTGTGTTTCAGAAAGTGACTCATCATTTGTATTTGTGCACGTAACCCAACACTCAAACCCAACCCAGCGAAGGACCGGAGCAACACTTACTATTCTCTCTAACTCTCCCTGGGCCTGGCTTTTTTTTCATTCTTGCGTGTTGAGTGTTGTCTTGTTTTTGTTTTTTTTTGTCTTTTTAATCCCCTTCTTTCCTTTTTTTTTTTTTCTTCTTAGCTTCTGCCTTATGTTGTTCTCTTTCATCCCTCTAAAATGTCTTTCCTGCTTTCTTGATATTTCCTTTAGCCTCTCTGTGTGCAGCCTCTGTTGCAGTCGTGTGTCATGTGCTCTTACCACTGAGAGGATTGTGTCTCAGAGTTAAACCACTTCGTCACTTCCCCCTGAGCTCCAGGTCATATCAGGTCACCCCAGCCTCCATTCTGGCTCCAATACTGTGTTCAGTTGCACTGAGGTTCCAGTCCACACACAGCCTGTAACCCGGATTTTCCACAATGCGCATCTTTGCTGCGTTCCGGCTTCGCCGCGGTTCTGTTCCGTCCTCCATCACTTGCCATTCCACACCAAGAGCGTATGGTAAGACCATGCCCCGGTTACTGCTGTGCATGTAAATGCACTGATTGTAGTGGATCTCAGGTTGTAGCAGTCATAGGCGCCGATACTGAGCACCCAGTGCCAGACTGCCAGTAGGCTACATTCATTTAAAATTAAACATTGCAGTTGGTGCTAAGTGGAGTGTCTGTCATAGTGTGCCTAGGCTACTAGACAGGTGGAATTGATTCTTAATTTCCCATGAAGCTGATCGCGGTTACGTGTTCATCTCCAATCCTATCTGTATTTGTGAGAAGTGGCGTAGTCCTGAGGTGAAAGATGGCCTACTTTACGGCTTTATTATCGAGTCAATAGGCGTGTGTGTTTGTGTCGGCCACTGTCCATTTCCTAAGGTTCTGAAATGCAAACATTTGTGTGTGTGTGTGTGTGTGTGTCGGGGTCAGTGTGTCACTGCTAACTAGGATCTCTGGGTCTGGGTATCCAGAGATAAGTGAAGTTTCCAGCAGCCATTGTCCATCTGAGGTTTGGGAATTGTAAATGAGTACACAGCAGCCCTGGTCTATTGATCACCAGGAGAGTTTTCCATGGAGTGGCGGGACTAAAAAAGTAAATAACGGAAGAATGTAAGCTGTGAACAAAATCTAAGGCCCAAAACTTCCAAAGTACAACAATGCACTTGTGTTTGCTACTTTGAGTCACGCTGTTTCTGAACCAGTTCACATAAAAGGAAGAAGAAGAAGTAATTGTAGAGCTGACCGTTCAGTCGACTGAGATTCCTCCGTCACTCAGAGTTAGCGCTCCTAACTTTCACGCTGCTGACCAATCACGTTTGAACGGGCTTTGGTTGCATGCAGGTAAACAGGAACACATTGGTCTGGTCTGGTCCGGTCCGGTCTGGTCTGGTCTGGCAGGACTCTTTGCGTAATTTTATTTTCCATCTCTCTCCCCTTATCTTCTGTAAATGACCGTAAAGCCGGTAAGTGTAATACATTAGTGAGAGCTTGTTCTTTTGAGAGTTTTTATGCCGAAGGTGATCATGTGTTGTATTATTTCATGATATTTAAACAAGGATGTTGGCAGGTAAAAGTAGAGCTGGTTAGAGCTGGTTATGTAGCCTATTTTTGGAACGTTTTTTAACCCACTTCCCAACAAGCTAGATTCCTTAGGTCTTCTAGTTTCAGATGATACAGACAGATTGATTTTCAATCAAATGAAAATCCATTTGAATCACAAAATTGGCTTTTTAAACCCAGCCCAGGTCTCGACCTAAATGTGTCCATCACATTTTATAAAAAGCTACAGAAAGATGGCATTAAATGTCTGGTCAGATTTGTTATGTTGTTTATTTGTATCCGATAGTTCCTTATTTAAATCAAGATATTGCCAAGTTTTGAGTGTATTTTATTTTGGCAAAGTTCTTGTTTTAGATTAAGATGACAGTCTGAGAACTTGGGTTGACAGCAGGTTTTATAGAAAAACATTTTGATATTTATCAAATGAAGATGTTGAAGAAGCATTGTATAGATAGAGAGAATGTTTAAATGATCTAATGACCTAATCAGAGAAGAGCAGGTTGATCAGTTGATCAGTGTTGTATAAGCATATATCAGAAAAAGGTGATAGCAGGTAAAGACGAGGTTGTGCCAAGAAGGCCAGTCCTGCTTTTTACCCTGGAGAGACAATCTGTGGATCTTTTTGTCGTGGTCAGTCTCCCTCTCCTCTTCCTTTGACTCTCTCTATCTCTGTCTCTGTCTCGCCCTATCTGCTTTCCCTCTCTGACTGTCATTCCACATTTATGACCGGCCTGTGATGTGTACCCAAGACAGATGGGGCACGGCAAGATGGCCGCTGTTGCCCTGGCAACAGAATGGAGAGCAGGCGGAGAGAGTGAAAGATTTTTTTCTTTTTCTTTTTGGTCGGATGTTCAGGTTATCGGGGAGATGCAGAGAATATGCGAAGAGGGCAGGAAGGACATAACGAGAGACTGTCAGTGCTTCAGTGTCTCTGGACAGCAGCACTAAAAGCTCAAACTAGTGCTGGTATCAAGATCTTTCTGTACAGTAGACATCTCTCTTCTTGGTATTTAGAGTGAGAACACTCTGTTTGTTCATCAGCGATTTGACACAGACCCGACGTGTGGGTGTGTGTGTGCGTGCGCGCGCATTGGGTTGTGGTCTTTTGCTGTCTGTCTTGATGCGATGCTGGATTAGAGGGGTTACTCTGAGCTTCAAGCAGCATACGCTAAGAGGATTTCCACAAGTCTACTAAAGACACTGGTCCACAGACACGCTTACACACACACACACACACACACACACACACACACGGTGCTACTGTGTGTAATTCTACACTAAAACATAGTATCCACCTGCATGTACAGTGTGTGCACGTACACACACATCTTATACACAACATTAAAGTGCTCATATTATGCTCATTTTCAGGTTCATAATTGTATTTAGAGGTTATATCAGAATAGGTTTACAAGGTTTCATTTTCAAAAAACACCATATATTTGTTGTACTGCACATCGCTGCAGCTCCTCTTTTCACCCTGTGTGTTGAGCTCTCTGTTTTAGCTACAGAGTGAGGCATCTCACTTCTGTTCCATCTTTGTTGGGAGTCGCACATGCTCAGTAGCTAGGTAAGGACTACTAGCCAGTCAGAAGCAGAGTATGATGGCGTGCCACGCTAGCAGCTACGAGCATTCAAACATGTGTTACAAAGTGTAGGCTGGACTACAATAGAGCTGTTTGGAGCAGTTTGTGAACAGTGTTTTCTGTTGGAGATGGTAAGTCTCTTTGGGGTGGACTTTGGGCTTTTTCACTTTGTAAACCTTTAACGTGCACAAAAAAGATACAATAAAGGAAAGGGAAGAAGCCAAAAAGCATAATATGAGCACTTTGAGTCATTTTTTTGGCTGCACACAGACCAACGTTACAGATACTAATCGTGACAGACACAGACACACACACACACACACACACACACACACACACACACACACACACACACACACACACACACACCGCGTCCCTGCCTACTTTCAAGACCTCAACCTGTTTCCCAAAGGGGGAGGATGACTCCAATTTACCAAATTCAGCGGTCTGTTGAGCCTTATTCAATGGACACCCTCTGACCTATCACGACAGAGCTGTGGCCACCACAAAATATATAAAAAAATATATAAAAATGTTCCAAATGTTGGAACAAAACTATTCCTTTTAAGTCAAGTAAATTGTGATGTTTGTATTTCACATTCTATAGCTGATATGAGCTGTTTTGTACTTATGTATGTTATTTTCCAACGCCAGCAGTCCAACTTTCTGGGTGTTTTAATGAGGAACTGAAAGCATCATGTTGTCACAGAATGTATATATGTGAAGGTTTGCTTCACAGATTTCATCTATTGTGGTTCTCCAGTTTGTGGATGTGAATTTGCTATTACAGCTATTACAGTACAGAGCTTGGCGGAGTGGGTAAGATGGTTAGTTGGAGAGCATGAACCACACTTATAGCAGCTCACACAGAGCTTATACATGTTTGTGTTTGGGGGGGGGGGGGGTGTTTAAAAGAAGGTAGACTGGGGGTGGGACAGAGAATGGCTCAGCAGCTCAGGCGTTTTATTGATGCGTAAAAAGGGACCCTGTAGGAAGGAAGTAATAGTAAGTAGTAGTAACCAAACCCTCCCCCCCCCTTTGTGCATGTACACACACACACACACACACACACACACACACACACACACACACACACAGTTGCTCTCCATTTCCTGCAGTAATTGACCCATCTCTCTGTACTCTCTTTTATCCCTTCAATTAGACCGTCTTTACCCAATCCCCCACACACACATGCAGCCTCACACACAGATACAATTGATGACCGCATTTTGACTTGCCACACCAGATGTGAACAAAAGAGTCAGAGAGTGAGTGAAATTTTTTTTATACTGAGTGTGCAGGGGAATGGGTAGAGGGAGGAGAGAGGACTTGAGGTGGAGAGGTGTGTTTAGGGAGGAAGCAGTAACATGCAATGTGTAAAATAAAATCCTGAAGCTGAAGTGAGTCTGCAGGGACTCAAGCAGGTGGGGACCCTCACATTATTGTTGTTGTTGTTGTTGTTGTTATTATTATTATTATGCCTCTAAAGTATCGAGTATTGAAAAATGCCTCATCATTCAATACCAAATTTCAATACTTAATGGAGTAAATCTCATCGTCAGTGAGCCAATCAGCACGCAGGATGCTTCTACCAAGATCTAATAATGCTGCTGATTGGCTGTTTAACGTTACACGTCGTAGAGGCACGCTGGGAAAACGACGTTACACAGAGACGTCTTAGGTAGTAGGAGCTGAAAAATGAATCAAACGATTTGCGCTGTAATGTTGTACTTTATTTTTGTTTCATAAAATTGGTATCGAAAAAAGTAGTGTTTAGGAACCGGTATCGAAGTCACGGTGTTGGTATCTGTACAAGTATAGAACATTTTTGAACGATACCCAGACCTACATTTTATACGTATTTCACCTCAGACTGTGATCTAACGTGACATTTGAGAAGACTTTTTATGTGTTCAGTTTTCTTTTCACACTGGTCTGCTACACGTGTTGTCATTGACATTGTTGTCAGATACCTATATTTTATACCCGTGTTTGACTGTATTCGTGTTAAATGGCGATTTGACAGACAGGCATAAATGCTGTGTTAAAACAAAATGTATTTTGGGAATAATAACTTTTTATTCGTGTGCAGTCCCATATCAACAAACGCACTCGTGAAAGTTTTATTGCATAAGAGTCGTACATTATTGTATTCTAGATCGCTTCCGCTCTCCAATCAGAAGTGTAGGAGCGCGCTATAACATAGTTGTTGTTGTTGTTGAGCTGAAAGCTCTGAGACAGCTGCAGCTCTCTTTGGGCACCGGCACACCAGGCTGTCTGATCAAAGCTTCCTGTCACCTCACCTCGCCTCACTTCTTCTCTTCAAAGCATGCACTTTTTCTCTGCACTGAGGGATTATTACCAGCATTTTAGGCACACTGGCTTTCGGTTTCATCTCCAAATAAAGTGGTTTAGATAATCTGGCTAAACTTGTTTCCAACATGTATAATCTTCTAGCTCTTTCTTGCCCTATCGGACTCTGTCAGACTCACCTTGGTGGGTACAATGCTTTCATGACTGATAGAAATAATACTTCCATTTATGTGCCAATTCAACATACTGAATCAACTGAACGGTCTCTGATAAGGCCAACTAAAGCCAACATTGTGGGACACATTGCAGAAACTACGAGCAAAAGTCAGCCGCAAACACTCTGACAACCAGTGGCACACGTAAAGCCTGCACACACCAACTCGACATAAAAGAACTACTGGGGACAAACTAGACTGTTGCGTCTCCTCACGTTGCCTGTGTCTTGGCCTAAAAGGTGCACTTAAACACTGCAAAGACTACAGGCAACGGCAAACTAGCACATACATTCTGCGCCTGCAGCAGAGGACATAACTCTCTATACCAGCAGGCGGCTGTAGTCTGTATTCATCATTCAAAAAGGGAAACTGGATATACAGACTGTTGCAATGATACATGCAGAGTGCGATTTTTCCGGGGGGGATGTGTGGGATTTCCCTCCTTTCTGGTCTACATATCCCTGCCTCTGTCGTGATCAATGTGATCAATGCTATTTCACCAATAGACCACTATATACCTAAAATAGAACTATTTTAAACGTAACTAAAGTGCTGTAACGTGAACAGTCTATAGTGCAATAGAAGGATGAAATCCAAGCGGCAGTTGCTGGTTGTATTTAGCCACTACAGAGCTCCGGGACGCCGGCTACCAGCAGCAGTTGTTCAGCCACCAATAGGTGACTGTGAGCCGGCTACAGGCACCGCCAGATGGCGGTCCTTTCAGGGGCCGTGGTAGTGGAGTTTAGCCAGAAAAAGTGAGCGTCATGCAGCGATGACAGTTACGTTTCGGCACCAAAACGAGTGTAGGAAAAAGATGGTGGTTAAAACACTCCCAAGGGGCGCCCGGATAGCTCAGTTGGTAGAGCGGGGGCCCATATGCCCGACTTTGGCCGATTGTCGGCCTGGTGTGTCAGGGCCTTTAGTCAGTGGTTTGTTTCAACAGTTGGTTTAGTACAAATGAAACAGTCAGGGAACTTTAGAAAATCGTTTGAATAAGGAATTTGAATATTTCTGGTTTTGGAAGTTCTTGCTGATTAAACCAAAACATTTGATATAAATATAACTGCATATTTTATGGTGCAAAATACCCCACTGTCAGTTTACATGTTATAAAGACTTGTGAATCCAGTCACCATTTTCTATTTTTTATTTTAAGTAAAAAGACAATTTTATTTGTTAATCAGAATATACAAATAAGTGGCGACAGTAACTGAATGTCATACCGGTTCTGTCTTAGGGCCCATCCACACGGAAACGCAGTTTGCTATAAACGCACACATTTTGCATCGTTTTGGCCGATCGTCCAAACGAATCCTGTAAACTCACTGCCTGAAGACACTTTTTTGAAACCTGGTCCCATGGTGAAAAAATTCGAAAGCGTCGCCCTTGTGTCTTCGTTTGGACGATGAAGCCGCATACTTGTGTATCGATGATGTCATCGCCACACCCCTCGACCGCTAGCCTTCGAGCTCTTATCCCGCGACGTCGTCTCGTAACAACAACAATGGCGGACTACATGCTTGTGTTCCTGCTGGAGAAGATTGATTGAGCCTGTTAGGGCTACTAGGGCTGTTTGGTTTCTTCTTCTACTGTCTGTTTGTATACAGCGCGCAAGCTTTATGCGCATGCTCCGCCTCTTCTTCTCCGTTTTTGGTGAGTTTCTGTAGCAGAAACAGCGCCACCTATAGGCCTGGAATATGAAGTAGTGTGTTGAGTCATTTACAAATGGATCCGTTTGGACGCAAACGTTCTTGAAATGATGCCAGCGAAGATGGGGGTGGGGGGGGTCGTTTTGGTACGTGTGGATGTGGCCTTAGACACAAAACTGGGCTACCCAGCCATAACATAAAACTCATTGAAAATGTAACAAAAAACAAAGTATAAATGGTACATCTTTGCGTGGAATGCATACAGAACAAATGATTTATTTTTATTTAAAGGTGCTCTAAGCGATGTTGGGTGACGTTACTTCTTGTTGACGTTCAAAGTATTTTCAAACAAAACGAAGACTAGCTCGCTCCTCCCTCCTCCTCATCCCGTTCCCTCCCTTCTGTGCTTCAGCGCGCTAACTGAGATGTTTGCTGTATGTGACAAAACATGTTGTAGCCTAAAAAAAACGCGTGACATCGCTTAGAGTACCTTTTTAAGAAGGGTTAATTAACATTGTAAAGTCCTGCCTCCATAAAACCATTGTTGACCCAAACATGGCACCCAAATCGTCATGCCCAACCAACCAATTAGAAACAGCATAGCACAAAACCGTGACATTATACCTATGTTTAAAACCATTAGGGACTCCCAACAGGACTACTTCTGCCCATTTGGGTTGAATTTGTTCTGTTGAGGTGGAAAGCACTGAAACTGTAGCACCTCATACAGACGGCAAACATCACCTCTGTGATTGGTTGGCCTAGTGATCAGCAAATAGAATTGAGCCAATACAGTAATATATGTAGATGTTATACCAACTCAATGGCTTACCTAAGTTTCATTGTCTAATGTCAGGATGTTACTGCTCTCAACTTCTATAGTGGATACAAGCCTTTCTAGCCTTTCTGCTAGTATAGTAGAAAGGCTTTCCATAGTTGATACGTGGAACTTAAAAAGAAGAAAATGGGCTACAATTTCTCCTTCTCCTAATTGGCCATGTTGACAGAATGTATAAATCTTTCCTCTCTGGGTTTCCAATACTTCTCATGGTGTCCCTGTTTTCAGTCTTAACTCTGTGGGCTGAGTCTGTACAACGCTGAAGTTTTTCTCTCACAAAGTCACATCTGCTCTGGGTTGCTTGTATCATGGATTTATTTCACTGACTTTAAATGTGACAAAACACGTTTCTGTGCCTTTATTCCTTGGCTGCTTGACTGTAGGACTCAGGCTTCCGGAAGTGAGAAGACAAAAGAGGGTGGGTTGGAGGGTTGAACTTTTTAGTAGAAGGTAATGTTTGGCACTTAGAGTACTTTTGCTGCGGCCTCTCTCTCTTGAATACATTTCCTCCCTCCGTTTCTCTCGGTGATCCCGTACTTTCCTTGTCTTTTAATTTCCTCTAGTTGATATTCGTCTCTCTACTTTTTACAAATTAACTACAAGTTTCTCCCTGCTTCTCTCTCCCTCTCAATATCTGCTGGTCTCACCCTCAGTATATATATATCTCTCTCTCTCTCTCTCTGTCTCTCTCTCTCTCTCTCTCTCTCTCTCTGTCTCTCTCTCTCTCTCTCTCTCTGTCTCTCTCTCTCTCTCTCTCTCTCTCTCTCTCTCTCTCTCTCTCTCTCTCTCTCTCTCTCTCTCTCTCTCTCTCTCTCTCTCTCTCTCTCTCTCTCTCTCTCTCACTCTGCGCCCAGCCAGCCACAGGAATGTATCTCGAGGAACGCCTGGCGAGACGAACTGGATCAAACGAGTTCAGAGCAGCGCTGGAGCCCGGCTGTCTGTAGCTCTCTCCCAGCTTCCATCTCTTCGCGCTGCTCTCTCCTCGTTTTCCTCTGACCCCCCACCCCCTCCCGCTCCTCTGTCTCTACTCTGTGTTTTTTCTCTCGCTCTCTGCCCCCCCCCCACCCCTTCAGGTCTCCCTCTATCCTCCTTTCTTTCCTGCAATAGCCTTTTTTCGCTGCTCTTCCTCTCCTCTTTGCTCTCCCTTTTTCCCCCTCTCCAGTCTCCCTCGCTTTCCTTCTCCCTTTTCTCTCGTCCTTCTCCTCTATTTCTCTGGCACGATATACAGACAAAGAGATCTTTTGAATGCCTTCGCGTGTAGGAGGTGGACCTCAAGGGAGGGGATCGTGTGTGTGTGTGTGTGTGTGTGTGTGTGTGTGTGTGTGTGACTCTGTTTGTGTGCACATATTAAAGCCCTTTAGCCCAAAGCTTTAGTTATAAGAGAGGGGAATGCAATTTGATACAAAGACACACACAAACACACCTTCTTCACATCAGACAGTGAGCCATGTCACGCTCTCCACCCTGTCTGTCAGTCACTCAGGCGGCGCTCCTAATTGGCTTATAATGCCCTTGTTACCATAGAGAGACCCTTTTGCCCCACCCCCACCTCTGTCTGCTAGCCTGTTTGTTACTCTTCAAAATAGGCCGTCAAGCATGGGGGTGGGTTAATGTGTGTGTGTGTGTGTGTGTGTGTGTGTGTGTGCGCGTTTGTGTGCATTCGTGTGGGGGTTAAGGGGTGGGTGCAGAATCGGGTCTCCCTCAGGGGCACTTGCACAGGGATGCACTCCATTCTTTGTCCGGGGGACAGAGCTGTGCGTGTACGTGCACGTTCATAGACATCTATACAATGGTTTTGATCTCTGTTTGCGAGCTTAAGCTTGCATGTGTGTGTAATTACAAACGTGCACCCATGCATGTGTGCACACAGATAATTATTGTCTTGTTTGGGTATTAGACTGTTGACTCCTAACCGATTCCCAGGTCAAAGATCTTCCTGTCTTGGCTTGAGTCCTGCTGATTGCTTATTAGAGAGTAGCGTATTTGCTAGCTAGATGCTAGCAGATTGTATGTAATGCTATGGACAACACAGGGTAGTTGCTAGGCATGGTTACCGGTTTTAAGGTATACCGCAGTTAGAAAAAGTCAAGCCATCAAAACCACTACATTTTTCCCACATACTGTTACTGCGTTATGAGCTGTGTTTTTATGAGTCGTCAAGGACAGAAAGTTTAGAAATCCGTCTCCCTGCCAGTGTACAATGTGTTTAAAAAAAAAATACATGTGTTCAATGAACGAAAAGTTGTTTTTGACCCAGACATTTCAAAATACTACGTTTTAAAGCTGCCATTGCGCCGTAATAAGTAATGTGGGCTGTAATACCGAAACAATGACTTTAAAGACGCTACAGCACTCCGTAAAGCTGAGGAGAACTGCAGAGTCGGGGGCGGGGGGGGGGATAACTGTCTGTGGTGTTATCGCCACAAGCTACACCTTTTTAATATTACACATAGCCATTTGATCCATGTCTAATATGAAAATATTGGTAGGTGCAACTTTCAAAAGGTAAATTTAACAGGCGATGTTTGATAATATCACGCAGGTCTACTGGAAATGGTGGACAGTGTGGACAGTGTGGTGCGGCTTTGCAATATTTCTTTACTCCGTTACCTCATGGAAAGTCAATGCAGACAAACTGACACTCCTGGATCATTATCTGATGATTAGCGAGAGCAGAAGTTACGGTTTGAGACAGGGGCGAGTGTAGGATCAGACCTTTAATGGGGCTCTGTGACACAGATACAGTGTCTTGCAAACCCCCGCTAAATCAGTAATTTCATTAGCCGGTAATCTTTGAGCCAGCTACTGAACAACGTCGGCTGACGTTTTTTGACACTACAGTATGATGGCATTAAACCTTCAACAACAGGTTCGCAAACTCTAACTTGAAGCACTAAAATTAATAATAATAATAATAAAAAAAAGTATTATTATAATTTTTAGGGGGGCTGAGATGAAATCGCCCATGGTTTTAGAGTACAAGGAATTTGCTTCTAATGTGTTCTAAAAAGCATCACAGCAAGTACTTATACCTTATAGTGTAGTATAGGTTTTCTGTAACCCGTGTTCACCTTTCCAGAGTAACACCTGAGCCTCAGTCATTAGCAGGGTGGCAGATTAACCCACGCTGACCCAGTCATAGCGTCAGCAAACAGGATTCTTCTGGTTGTTGCGTTGTAGTGAAAGCTGTTTTCTATAAACTGGGAATTCCTTTCTCTTTGTCTCCGTCTCATTCCGTCTCTGTCGGTCTGTTTTCCTTCTCTCTGTGTGTAATTGTCCAATGTCTCTTTAAACCACGTGCCGTTTGAACTAAGGCCTGCCGTCCTCGCATTGGCTGCTTCAGTGGGCTGCGGGCGGGCTTATAGTCGTTGCGACTGAGCAGGGGATAAAAGCCGAGGCGGCTTCTGAGCCTCCAGATGATCTCCCGGCAGCAGACATACACACACACACACACACACGCGCGCGCGCACCAAAAAAAAAAAGTGTGAAAATTGAACAGAGATGAGTGAGTTGTGTCTGTGTGGATTAAGAGGAGGAAAGACAACTAAGATGAAGTGAATCTGAAATAGAAATGGAGGGAGGGACAGGATAGCTAGCTCGGATGAAGAGCTTGAGGTAGGATTGCGATATCATAGGAGAAAAGGAGGAGGTAAAAAAATGCTGAGAGATGAGAACAAGACAGGACAGAGGGAAATTGGAGATGTGGGGAGCGCAGCAGAGAGGGGAAATCAGACTGAAAAGGTTGAGACGGAGGGCAGGTGGTGCTGCAGGAAAGCAACAACGACAAGGTAGGAGGAGAGATGAGCATGTCACAGCCAGAATGAACGAGAGGGAGGACGGAGAGTGAAGGGAGGAGGGAGGGGAGAGGAAAGGTACATGTGACGGGGAGAGAAGGATAGATGAGAGGGGAGGAGAGGTGGGAGGGGAGGAGAAGAGCGGCGTATGTCAGCCAGAGAACAATAAGAGGCGTTCATGACACGTCTCCAGGGGTATCGACTCGACGTGTTCCTCCTAATAGGAGCTAAAATAATTAATAACTTCCTCTGACGCTTTCTTTCTCTGCCTCTGTTTCTCTTTCTCTGCGTCGCTCTTTCTCACACACACACACACACACACACACACACACACACACACACACAGACTCACTTTCTCTCTCGACATACAGGGACCCATTCAGACACTGCACATATGTACACACACACACACACATATTGGTGAGTAAACGGCAAGTAAAGAGCTAACCAGTTGTTTGGCTGATTCTGTTGTTTTCTGTGGCTATAAATCTCTTAAATTTACAAACACACACACACACACACACACACTCACTCTACGAACATAACCCATGTAATCATGCACCACTAACAAACCCCCTCCTCTGAAAAACACATGCGCACACACACACACACACACACACACACACACACACACACACACACACACACACACACACTGTAGTGAGATGGAGAGACAGATACAGAGAGGTGAAGTCCTGTTCTAATGTTCACTCACATGAATAAGTGATGGTGTTAAGAAGCGACAGTCTGGGTGGGAGGGCGGTCGGGCAGTGGGGGGTTAAGGGTGGAGAGTGAGTTGTGTCTGTGTGGATTAAGAGGAGGAAAGACAACTAAGATGAAGTGAATCTGAAATAGAAATGGAGGGAGGGACAGGATAGCTAGCTCGGATGAAGAGCTTGAGGTAGGATTGCGATATCATAGGAGAAAAGGAGGAGGTAAAAAAATGCTGAGAGATGAGAACAAGACAGGACAGAGGGAAATTGGAGATGTGGGGAGCGCAGCAGAGGGGGGAAATCAGACTGAAAAGGTTGAGACGGAGGGCAGGTGGTGCTGCAGGAAAGCAACAACGACAAAGGTAGGAGGAGAGATGAGCATGTCACAGCCAGAATGAACGAGAGGGAGGACGGAGAGTGAAGGGAGGAGGGAGGGGGAGAGGAAAGGTACATGTGACGGGGGAGAGAAGGATAGATGAGAGGGGAGGAGAGGTGGGAGGGGGAGGAGAAGAGCGGCGTATGTCAGCCAGAGAACAATAAGAGGCGTTCATGACACGTCTCCAGGGGTATCGACTCGACGTGTTCCTCCTAATAGGAGCTAAAATAATTAATAACTTCCTCTGACGCTTTCTTTCTCTGCCTCTGTTTCTCTTTCTCTGCGTCGCTCTTTTCTCACACACACACACACACACACACACACACACACACACACACACAGACTCACTTTCTCTCTCGACATACAGGGACCCATTCAGACACTGCACATATGTACACACACACACACACATATTGGTGAGTAAACGGCAAGTAAAGAGCGAACCAGTTGTTTGGCTGATTCTGTTGTTTTCTGTGGCTATAAATCTCTTAAATTTACAAACACACACACACACACACACACACTCACTCTACGAACATAACCCATGTAATCATGCACCACTAACAAACCCCCTCCTCTGAAAAACACATGCGCGCACACACACACACACACACACACACACACACACACACACACACACACACACACACACACTGTAGTGAGATGGAGAGACAGATACAGAGAGGTGAAGTCCTGTTCTAATGTTCACTCACATGAATAAGTGATGGTGTTAAGAAGCGACAGTCTGGGTGGGAGGGCGGTCGGGCAGTGGGGGGTTAAGGGTGGATGGGTGTGTGCACGCAAACACACACACATACACACTTATTTTTTGCATGAACGGTTTCTCAGGACCCCAGAACCAGCGCTCTGGAACAAAGCCTTACGCTGGTATTCCTCAGCGTTGGTGGTGTCCGTGCGCGTGTGTCCGTGTGTGTCCGTGTGTGTGTGTGTGTGTGTGTGTGTGTGTGTGTGTGTGTGTGTGTGTGGGTGTGTGTGGGTGTGTGTGCTCTCATTGTGTTTCATGGCATGTGTGTGACATGCGGATGTTTATGGCCTCGGGGCATGAGGGGATAGAGAGCGAGTGGGAGGAGAAAAAGGCAGAATTACAGATAGGGAGGGAGGGAGGGGAGGACCAGTGAGGAGAACAGGGTGAAAAAGAGAGGGAGAGACGAGTGTATGTAGTCATTGAGATGTTGAAAGCGAGCCGCAGGCAGTCTGTGTGCTCTCTCGCTTTATCCCCCCCACCCCTCTCTTTCTCTCTCCCGCTCCTCTTTGTGAGCCTGGAGAGCAGATGAAAGCCGTCCTAGTCTTGAGGACAATAACGGCCATCACGGCTTTGCAGCAGTCAGTGTCGCCTACCTGCCTCCTCTTGTCTTTGTAGCATGAGAAAGTGTCTCCAGTGCCAGCTTTATGCTAGCGCCCGCTACACACAGCCAGTGACCGTCTGTACAGCCTCTGTAGCGCTTCTATCCGAGCTTAGTCTTGTGTCACACCAAACCCTTCCACTCCTTTTTGTACTTGTCACATAAGCTCCTCTCACACATGCAGCTGCAGCATTGCAGGGTACTGTGTCTGGGTAAGGTAGCACTTTTCTTTGTTCACACAAACTGTAGATCTCCTGTATGGAAAGCCATTCGGTTTTGTGCCTGTTCACCCATTGCAGTGCTGTTCTAGACAGACGAGGCTCTTTTTAAATTCACCACAGGAGGCAGCACATACAGCACAGCTGGAATACAGCAGCAAGGTGGAGAAATAAAGACAACACAGAAGAAGAGGGCTGTGAATTCTCACAAGTGCTGTTGAAAACTATACAAACACCTACAACTGTGTAAAGTCTGACCCTAGATAGTGTTACAGTAGAGGAGTTAGGTTGTCTTCATATTAGTAGATAGATAGATAAATAAATAAATCCTGCAGTGTGAATTAATTTCAGCCAGGGAGCTCATATCTTGGGTCAGATATGAGAGTAAATCCCAAATATTTGGCCATTCCTATTGCCACCATGTCTTTTGCCATTAAAAAAGCAACCGAATAAATGCAGTGTCTATTAACATTTTAAGAAACCGCGAGCATTTTTCTCTGAGAGTACCCCACTGTATGTTCCTGAGGATGGGTGTAATTGCTGGTGTTTGAGACCTTATGTACACTCTGTGTTTTAGGTGATAAAGTTAGTTTGTGGTATTTCCAGACCATGTTAGCACAAGTATTCGACAGACTTGTATATGTTATTGACTGCTAGTAATGCTATTGAGCAATGTTTTTCGATTACATATATTTTTTTTTATAGTATCAAATCATAACGAGTTATCTCAAGACTCTTTACAGATCGAGTAGGTCTAGACCACACTCTATATTTTACAAAGACCCAACAATTTTTTTTTGCGAGTCGCCATTTTGTGTATTATGTGCACTTGCATGCTCGCAATAGAAACTCCTGCCGCCGGTTTCATGCGATTCCATTGGTCGACAGTTGGTTATCTGTTCGTTAATGTGCAAAGAAATGTAGCGGTGTGCCAGCATAGGAAAGGAAGAAAAAGAAAAAGGCCTGTAAGCAGGCAAACATGGATGTTAACAATGCACAATTTACAATATTCACAAAATAATAAGATTTGCATATGTTTTATTGGTGAGGAAGGAAATGCATTCAACATGTTATAGGTAATAGCCACACTACCATCTCGTTATATCCAGGCGCCTTCGTCTGACTCATCTTTCTATCAGACTTTTGATACCAAACATTTGGCGTGTTAAGCCAAACTCAACCAACCCTGGTATGACTTCTTTGAGAAGTGGGTTTTCCATTCCTTTCTAAAGGACTGCCATATGATTGTTTAGGAACAGCCTTGTTACCTTCGCCAAGGACAAGGTTATGTTTTGGGCTCGGTTGGTTTGTTGGTTTGTTTGTCTGTTTTAGACATGTAGAAATCTTAAAGGTGCTGTAGGTAGGACTGTGAAGATCCAGGATTTAGCCAAAAAATGTGAACATCGACAACTTCTCAGTCCCTCCCCCCTTTCTGCTAAAGCCCAAAACAGTCTCCTAAGCCCCTCCCCCCACAAGGGAGAATGAATGTGTGTACATGAGCAGTGATTGACACGCAGTTAGACCCCCCCCCCCGGCCCTGATTGGTGCATCTGAACAGGGAGCGGTGGATTTTGAAAATCACACTACAGGCTGTAGGTGGTGCCAGAGGAGCCGGATTTATTTTTTTTTTTTTTTTAATTACCTGCTTCATGTAGTTCTACTGGAACATAGGGTCAGTTTCAGCAAATATGACAGAAAATTAGTTTTATAAGTCTTACCTACTGCACCTTTAAACTACTCTATGTGCTGACTCTAGCAAATTGCCAGAGGATATTAAACAGAAAATATGCTCCCAGGTTTGAGCCCGCATGTTATTTATACAGTAGTTAGCAACATATAGGCACTGCAGCTAAATAAGAAATGTATAGGAAAATAGAAGACAGTCTGTGCTCTCAGATCTTTCATTGTTAAGGAAAGTGAAAAATGATTTGTATATCTGCCCTGTGATTCAGAACTGGGTTCTTCATTGGGCCGTGCCTCACCCTTCCACCAAGTTTGTTGAAAATCGGGCCATTCGTTTTTCCGTGACCCTGCTGACCAACAGACGAACAAACCAAACCAAAAACATAACCTCCTTGGCGGAGGTAACTAGTTCCCCTGTTAACACACAACACGGGAAAACGGAAACAAGACAACAAATATTCCAACAACAAACACCAGCACTGTGGCTTGAAGAAGCCATTTCACTTGTAGTGGCTATTAGTAGAAAGATGCACGTGTTATCCTGAGCAACTCAAAGGTGTGAAGGTGTTTATAATAAATGTATAAAAGTGAAGCAAAGCAGAGGAGCATTGCTAAAGAGCATATATTTTCACTTAACCCTCTCAACATAAATAAAGGTTTACTACACATGACTGAGCATTACAGTCATTATTTGAAGTGTTCATAGAGTGTAACTTGATTTGGGCTGTAGACTCACCTCTCAATCGTCTAACATTGTGGTGTTTGCGCAGGCCATGTGGTGTGTAAGTGTTACTTTCAAAGCTCAGGGTTGGCCTTCCCAGCTTGCATAAAAATAAACCCCATTATTTTATTAAGTGCGTGCGTGTGTGTGTGTGTGCGTGTGTGTGTGCGTGAGATGTATGCGGTTAAGGC
>NC_135856.1:31705314-31727814 GCF_031162955.1 Sander vitreus
GAAACGCACACAGACACAGAAAGTAGAGTCATAAACCCACTAATACCAACATTACATGCAAACATACTTTGTTTTTGGCTGCAGGTGTCATTCTTCCACGTGTGATGATACAAACACGATCCATGTGAAGAAACCAAATGTTTAAACATACCAATATATCATTTTCTCAATCAAAACAGTGGATGTATACACGCCACTGACCAAACACCCCTTGGATTGAAATAAAGTTATAGATTTCTTATTTCAGGTTTGAACATTGTTGGAAACATTTGGGATAGAACACAACTCAACAAAATGTATAACATTTATAGTCTTTTTAGACATTTTAATGCAGAAATGGTACACATTGTACCTTTAATATCTGCCCACTAATTTTCCACCGGTCTCTCTCATCCTTATTTTTACTCTTGTATATCACTCTCTGTAGCCATCTTTCTTTTGCTCTGTTGCTTTCTCTCAGTCCCTCTCGCACCTTCTTTCTGTTTCCTGCCTGGTGTTTGATTTAGCCCATGTTGAGTTTAGCTGGGCTTTCTTGTTTTCTCTTTTATTGTTGTGTCCAGGGAGGACAGGTGTTCTGTCCCTATCTCTCTCTCTCTCTCTTGCACACACACACTTACACAGAAAACCACACACACACACACACACACACACACACAGCTGTCAGACCCCTCCTGGTGACCATCTGGCCATGAAGCCAGGAGTCCCCCGTTCACTCTTTCTTTTCCTGTCTTGTACTGTTCTTTTTCCATATCTCCAGTCAGGACTCAACACTTCTTCATTGGCCTAATATAAAATTACATATTACATACAATTGTAGCAAATTACCTATTGACAATTGAATAGGCATACGGACACTGGCCACCTTCCAAAGTGACCAACAGATCAGAGAAACTCACTAGCAACAACAGGCAAACCAGTAGTATGTCCGGATCAAGATTTCTGGCCCCATCGGAGTCATTTAAAATAGTGTGTCCCATTCCAGTCTTTATATAATATGGCCGACCAGTGCAAATAAAGCACACTTAGCCTATTTCATAAATACAAGCAAAGCCAAAATTGTTATTTTTAAAGGGGACCAATCATGCTGATTTTCAGGTTCATACTTGTAGTCTGTGTTTATACTAGTTTACATGCTTTCAAGGTCCCATGACATGGTGCTCTTTGGATGCTTTTATATAGGCCTTAGTGGTCCCCTAATACTGTATCTGAAGTCTCTTTTATATAGGCCTTAGTGGTCCCCTAATACTGTATCTGAAGTCTCTTTTATATAGACCTTAGTGGTCCCTAATACTGTATCTGAAGTCTCTTTCCCGAAATTCAGCCTTAGTGCAGAATTACAGCCACTAGAGCCAGTCCCACAATGAGCTTTCCTTAGGACGTGCTATTTCTGTGTCTGTAGCTTTAAATGCTATTGAGGAGGAGAGAGGGGGGGCTAGGTGGAGGGTGGGGGTGTGGCCTTTACCAACTGTCACTTTGCTCGTTTGAAAGCCATGATGTCTCTCTCCTTCTCATGGGTGGGCCAAATTCTCTGGGTGGGCAAAGCAGAGAAAGAGGAGGTAACCTTGCTCCTTATGACATCATAAAGGGAGATTCCAGATCGGCCCATCTGAGCTTTCATTTTCTCAAAGGCGGAGCAGGATACCCAGGGCTCGGTTTACACCTATCGCCATTTCTAGCCACTGGAGGACCATAGGCAGGCTAGGGGAACTCATATTAATGTTGAACAACCTCATAAAGTGAAATTTTCATGCCATGGGACCTTTAATGTTCAAAAACCACTTTATCTTTTTCATAGTGCCCATGGCTACTGCACCTGTATTCACCCTCTGTCTGAGACGCTCTGTTGGAGTGCCTGTCTCTTGTTATATATATATATATATATATATATATATATATATATATATATATATAAAAAACTAAATTAGTTATTCAGTTGCAAATTATGAAAGTAACTATTGCGTTACTTTCAAGTACATTTTGAAATGCTCAAATGTGACCCCACCTCCACCTACCCCTCTTTAATTGAACTTAAAATACATGTGCATGTTCAATTATTTATGATAAATCTGAATATTATAATGAAATGGAACCTTAATACAATACATTATTAACAGAAACAATGTACACAAATCTAAACTATTTTAATGTTGCTGTGGGACAAAGGGAGACTAGCCTCCAATCAAATGCCATGTATGTTTATATAGTGGATCGAAATAACACACCTCAACAGGCCACAACTGGGCAAAATGAAATGATGCTTGTTAAGCACTATACCAAAAATAAATAACAAATATATACACTCTTTGTAGTGCAAATAACGTAAGTGGCCTGATGTTTATACTTGTGTGTGTGTGTGTGTGTGTGTGTGTGTGTGCGTGCGTGCGGAGTAGGTGATAGAGCGAGGGAGAAGTGAGAGAGTGACGGCGATTTAGCTTTCGAGCGAGTAGCGACTCTAGAGTCATAGTGAGAGAAACAAAGTGTCTCCCCTGTTCTTTCCGACCACGGTGGGAAATCTGGAGCAGGAAAAGTTAACCCTTTCCTTGATTTCATAACGCCATACCTGTCTCTCTCTCGTTGACTGACTCGCTTGTGTTGTTCTTGTGTGTCTGACTATGCATGCTTTCGAACACCCGCCCAACTCTGCCTCTGATTGGCTTACCATGACATTTTACTCAACCTCAGCCAATCGTCAGCATTTATGCGCTTGGGTCGTGCACTGCCCACTAACCAAGGAAGAACAGTTAAAAAAAAGTATTTGCCTCTCGGCTCAGACTCAGAGATCTAGTTGGTCTGATGAAAAACAACAGCTTCAAATATAGTAACGCGCCGCATTTTTGGGCAGTAACGGTAACGGCGTTATTAAGACGGGAAGAGTAATCAGTTAGATTACTCGTTACTGAAAAAAGTAACGCCGACTGTAACAGAGGACAGCAGCACTTTTGTTGCCGCAGGAATGTGTTCTGAAATTGGGGAGAAATAAACAACATCGGCAGCCAAGATTAACGGGTTTAACGTTAGCATGTAGCTACAAGTAGCAGTGTAACGTAAACACTGCAGTAACGGTTTTGGAGGCGATGACCGTATAAAGAAACCCAGCACGGATTGACGTCACCTCGAGCCGAGAGTAGGAAAAACGTAGAGTTAGAATCGGTGATTTCAGGACGGTCTGAAATCTGAGGTTGTTGCTCACATGGATTACTTTTACGTACGTTTACCACATTATTTGAAACTTTGGCCTCATTTGATATGAACATCTGACATTGTAACATTTTATGTATATATATATATATATATATATATATATATATATATATATATATATATATATATATATATATATATATATATATGAAAGAAATAATAGATCGCCTTTAAAAACTCGTAACATGCTTTTTCTAATAGCCTAAACGTAACGTGCCAGTATGTGTTTGAGACAGACTCTGATCATAGGGCATCGTCTTCCTTCACGGGCAGTATAGAATGGGAGTGGCTGTACGGTTTGTAAGGATTGCCGGTCTCACAGACTGTTTCAATTAGTCTCACTCTCATTCATTCTTTCTGTGTCGTGATTTCCAGAGAACCCAACTCTGAATCCCAGGTTGTCTTGCTACAAACAAACCAGGGGTTTTAATCACACAGATAGCACATTATTTTGTAAAGCCATTAGGTCAACAGTTGTTGAGGGTTTGCTCTGTTATTTCATGTCCGCAATCATCTCTTTATTTTTTTTTCCCTTCTTTTTTTGAACTCGTCGGTGTGCAAGAGAAGTCTGTAATTTCGCCATCAAATGCAGAAATAGCCCACTAATCATCCTTTAGCACTGTTTAGTTTTGTCTGTTTCTTTCCCCCATTTCTCCTTCTCCCTCTCTGGCGTGTAGTTTCATCGTAGCTGCTGGAGAGACCATGTTGTTGAGTAAGAGGGAGGGGGAGGAAGAAGGGATGGGGGGGGAGGGGGAGAGCGAGAGGGAAAGAGAGAGAGAGAGAGAGAGAGAGAGAGAGAGAGAGAGGATCTGTTGATTTACTAAAGACTCAAACATGACCAGTTTCCCCTCCCACACACCCACTCACACTTCCCTCTCCTCATCTCTCCCTTGTCCTCTCTCTCTCTCTCTCTCTCTCTCTCTCTCTCTCTCTCTCTCTCTCTCTCTCTCTCTCTCTCTCTCTCTCTCTCTCTCTCTCTAACCCACCCCACCCCACCCCCTCCTGGCGTGATGGTACAGCTCCAGAAACAGGAAGGAGCCGCAGCTCTATAAATAGAGAGGAGCTGCTCAGCCAGGAACCACGCACACACGCACACACACACTCACACAGTTTGCCCTCTCTGTTCCCCTCATTCTCTCTCTCTCTTGCTTCTCTGCTCTCTGCTTGCCCTCTTTCTTACTTACACTTTATCTCGAAAATATAAACACACACACACACACACACATACACACACACACTACAAATGCACACACAGTCCTTGACTTGGATGATAATTAGTTGTGTGTTTAATGCTAATGGTTTGTAAATGTGTCTGTTAACACACACTGCACTACGCACTGCACTACACCTTTTATTTTCTTTCATTCTCTCTCTCTCTCTCTCACACACACACACACACACACACACACACACACACACACACACACACTAAGGTCTCTGTTACTGAGTCGGGGAGTGGGAGATGGATGGGGGTAGATGGGAAGGGAAAAAGTGATGGTTTTTTGTGGCCACTAGGTTTTTCATGTCAGGTCAGCAGGTTTGAAACTGCTGATGACACACGCACATGTGCACGCTCACACTTTCTTTCTTACTACACACACACACACACACACACACACACACACACACACACACAAAGCACATGTACAAGTAGTATAAGAAAGACATGTAATAAACCACACCACAATAGTGTTTTTTTTCTGTATGTGCGTGTGCCTCTGTAGGGTGGTACTACAATTGACTGATATCAGTTGTCTGATATCAGGCCAACATTGCCCTCACAACAACAATTTAAATACATTCTTATTTTAGTTTTATCATGGAGATGTATAATATACTATAATGGCAATAATCAAATGATCCAGTTTTATGTTGCAGCTGGAGTGTTGGCAGATGTAAGAAATGCGTCTTTATTATACATATTATTATACTACATATGAGAATGTATTAGAGTTAAAAAAGCATTACTTCCACCTACTAACAATCCAACTGCAAAATAAAACAGGATTCATCCGCAAAATTGGGAAAATGAAAAAGGTCAAATTTAAGACGTTATTGTTTGGAGGACCAGAATTGCGTGTGTATTCAAATCAGGGGTTTATAGGCCCCCCTGTGTACAGGAGGCAGACTGGCAGGCGCTTTCTCACACACACACACACACACACACACACACACACACACACACACACACACACACACACACCATTCTCTGGGATGGCGGCCAAATGGTTATTTTGTTTGTACCTTCCTATTGTCACTTGGTGCTTTCTGTCCTTCACTCCCACAGACTCTTTGTTTTTGTGTTCCGTCCATCTCTTGCCCAATGTTCAGCGACATGGGCAGGAAAAGTAAATACTGTTGTGTGTTAAAAGCTTAGCATTTAGAAATAAAATGGTGCAATAGTACAATAATCAAAATATTATGAAGGTGTCAGAGTCGAGTGCTGCACCGGCCAAGACGTTTGGCCCGAGTGAGAAGCTACAAACTGACACAGGCCATCTGTTTCCTTGTTTCCAGTCTTTATGCTAAGCTAAGCTAACCAGCTGCTGGCTCCAGCTTCATATTTAGCATACAGACACGAGAGTGGTGTCAATCTCCTCATCCTAAGTGTTTGCAAGAAAGCAAATAAGCGTACTATTCCTTTAAGGTCCGAAGCTAACCCGGACCTTCAGTCGGCTCACTGACGTGGCCCAGAACCTCTCCAACAAAGTGCTTTTGGTCTCAGACCAAGTTGAAGCCCCTTTATATCAGGGTCATTCACAGAAAGGCTCCTCTGGTAAGTTTCTGTGACTTGCTCATGGACACTTTAGCAGGATGGGTGCACGCTGCCGTGTGCTTGAGATGGACAGTTTCTCTGACACTTCTGCCTGATAATAACCCTAACCCTAATAATAATACACTGAGGGCCAGATGTACTAACGCTTTTGCGCCCACTTAAGGCTTATTTGTTTCGCAACGTGTGTGTAAAAGCATGGCGAAGTATGTACAAACAGGCCGCACTGACTGCAGACTGCCTGTCACGGGAACTGAAAATGGCAAATTTCGCTTTTCCGTGTCATGCATATGCATTCACTGGAGGGTCAAGGGGAAAGTGGGAGTTTCCCATAAAGAGATGGGAGGGGAAGCGTAAAGTGCGCCTAATCATGTATTCCGCGGTATGTACAAAAACCGCCCGTGACAGCGCGCCTCTATTTTGCCTTGAAAATTCTCTGCCTCTTAAAAGAAGGTGTAAACCAGCCGCAAGGTTTCCTCGCATACGCCTCCTGGTGAAATGGCAGCAGTAATCCGAGCAAGACGAAGACATAGGCCAAGGAGACGAGCTGAAAGGATTTTTGCCACAAAGATCACACTTTTTCAGTTGAGTGAACACGAAATCATGAAGCGTTACAGATTAAGCAGCCATGCAATATTACAGTTACTGGAAGAAATCAAAGATGACATTGAATCTCTGACTCAGCGTTCACATTCCATTCCAGCAGTTGTTAAACTCCTCGCTACATTACAAATATTGGCATCAGGATAATTTCAAACAGTCATAGCATCAGCAGTGGGAATATCACAGTCTGCACTCAGCCGTATCAGAGCACAAGTACTTAACACTTTGCTACAGCGCAGTTTACGGTATAGTGGGCGGAGAAAGGCGCTGATTACCCGATGAACTGCAGGTTTGGTAAATACGACATGAGCTGAAGAATCACAGCGTGCGCTTTCTGCGGGTTGGTGATGGCGCTGATAACGCTACATTCGCAAATGTACGTACATCTGGCCCTGACTCTTTATTTGGCATCTGCTCCTGGTTTCTTAAATTATTATAAGCCATGTCTTCTGTCTTGCCCCTCTCATGTACACATGTACATGTACAACTAAACCACAGCATATACGTACTTACTTAAGAACATAGGCCGTCAGTGAAAGCCCTCCATCCTCTTCGTTCTTGCGCTTTTCGATCCAGTTGCAGCCATGACAGCCCCTACCGCAGCATTTACTGGCAGGTTATGATTTAAAATAGGTGGATACCTGCCAGAGCTTTTTTCCATAACTCCCATCAACACCACTCACACCCAAAGCGGCACACACACATTTACTTATTAAAGACCTGTTTGATTTAATTGACTCATTTCACAGTCTAGTGGGCCAGACCATGAACAAGTGCACACACACACACACACACACACACACACACACACGCAAGGTACATACTGGCCTGCACAAGGAAAACCAAATGAAATTATGACCTGTATTTGTGGCTCTGTGCTTCCTGATTCTATTCACTCCACATTATTCATCTTTGCAAACAAATGCATTCTGTCATTTCTTTACAGATGTGAATAATTATTAATTCTTTTTGACAGACAAATTCCCATTATATTCTCTTTTAGCGATTACATTTGAATAGATAATGTAGCTATAATCAGTTTCCACTGTCTAATAGGTTTTCTTAACTTAGTAAACGGGTCCTACAGTAGGTCTTCTTGTTAGCATAACAGCTCCTGGGATCAGGATTTATCTGTAAGCATTTCTGCTGCTCTTGTCTTTGCCCTTTTTCAACGTAGTGCGTCCCCGGGACCCACAGGTCATCATTTAACTGGCTCCCCCATAGGGTTGGGTACCGAAACACGGTGCCAATAGGGCCCCAGTTCCGACGTAAACAGTAGTAACGAGACCGAATAAGAACGAAAATTTCGGTTCTTCATTTCGGTGCCTGACTTTTTTTTTTTAACACAGATTTCTTGTTCACAATGTAGCATTATCAGGGAAAAAATAGGGTGCGTCCTCACCTGCACATACGCCGATAGTGAGCTCCTTTCAGATTTGAATGTGTCAGAGACGTACTGTAAAAAGCTCTCTTTTTTTTTTTTTAACAAAAATAATGCAAAAAAAAATGTCTAATTGTTCTTGTACAGTGGTCATCACCCTGTAGCTACTCAGTGTGTGTTTGCATGTGTGTCGCAGGGCCATATCCTGCCTATTATTGGCAGGACTGTCCCCTGCAGTCAGTGTAGACATAACGTGGCAGTGAGGAAGAAAGGATGAGAGAAGAGCAGAAGGAGGTAGAATGGAATAGAAAAGGGTGTCGAGGAGAATGGCTGCATAGCTGAAAAAAAATCATCCTTCATTTTCAAAGAAGACGCCATTGCTGTGTGAATTTGGATTAAACACCTTCTGTGACATAATATTAGGGGATGTACAGTATGTTTTTCTAGCTGTGCGAGTGTAATCCCATAAACAAAAGGTTTCTTGTGTTGACCAGTATCCTCAGGTCGAGATGCAAGTCTGCCTCCACACTTAGTTTGTTACATAAAAAAAAAAAGTCCCCATATTGTGGAACTGTCTCGACATCGACATGCTCTTTAAATCTTGAGACTTTGAATCCGATATGATGCTCAACCTTTAAAGAGTAAGAGTAAGTGAGCGAGAGAAGGAGGAGGAGGAGGAGGAGGAGGAGGAGGAGGAGGAAGAAGGAGGAGGATGCAGCGCACAAAGCACCAGAGCAGCAGGTTGCTATAACAACAGCACCTTAGTGGTTCCGTCTCTGTCTCTCCCTCCCTCTCCCTCTCTGATCACCCTCTCATCGTTTGCTCCCCGCTGTCATTTGCCATGCCTTTCCATCAAGCCACCTATCTTCTCCTCCTCCTCCCTCCCTCCCCTACCTACCAACCTCTTCTCTCCTTCACCCTCTCTCCTCTTCATCTTCATGTTCTGGTTGCTCCTCCACTCAAAGGAAAAAGGACCATCTGCCTGACAAATGAATCCCTTCTTGCTCTCTCTCTCTCTCTCTCTCTCTCTCTCTCTCTCTCTCTCTCTCTCTCTCTCTTACCTTTGTCTCTCTGTATCTTTGCCATTCTCTCTCTCTTTCTCTCTGTCTGTTGTGGGAGCTGACAGAGGAGCAGTCAGCAGGTGTTTATGTCAAAGGATCCAGCGAGAGACTCAGGAGGGGAAACGAGCAGCGCTCGCTTCTCTTTGCTCTTTTACATCCTCCCGTTCTTTTTGTTTCGATGCTCTTTTCCCCGCGCTCTCGCTAAGCACTCCTGCTTGATTAAACTACTTCAGAATTCGTTGTCTCTCTGACTCTCGATATATCTTCTCCTCTCTCTTTCTCTCACACGTGCAACACTTGTTTCTCCCAATTCAGGTACTTTGTTGCCTGGATTGTCAATTGAATACACACAGGTACATTACTGTACTTCAGAGGTGTAATTAGGTTGCTAATTGTGCTTAAAGAAACAAATGATTATTTTTGCTGCAGTTAGTATAAAGTATTTGGTTCTGGCTTACAGTTTTGTCATTAATTACGTTCCCTCAGGCTATGGCATGTTGACTCATACAGTACTGAGCAGACAGAAGCACACACAGTCTTTCTCTTTCTGTCTGCATGCATTTTTCTATTTCTTTGTTTGGTTTGGTTTTGTTGTCTCTATATTCGGGATTATATCAAGAAGGTTAAAATGGTAATTTGTTATAGAGGTGTGTGTGTGTGTGCGTGCGTGCGCGTGCGTGTGTGGGAGCTGTAGTTCACACCACCTGGATAATTATGGGAGTTTTTATAGGTGGGCTTTAAAAGGCGAGTCTGTTATTATCAACAGGAGTCACTGGCATTTAGGGAAAGTCTGTAACACACACACACTTGCATGCACAAACACCCTTACACACACATACACACACACAAAACCAAACCGGCATACTGGAGACCTGAATTATTTAAACCCATTGATCGCAGGACCACACACACAAACACACAGTTGATGAAGCCGTGTCTTGACAGTGGAGATGTGTGTTTACCTGTGTTTTTCTCAGTTGTTCCCCTAACAGCTACACCAGCATAAGAGTTCAAGGCGCACACACACACACACACACACACACACACACACACACACACACACACACACACACACACAGTAGTTTGGGCTGTCGATACTAATGGTGTTTATCATGCCATAAATATAATTAGGCTGACTGTCAGTCATAGTGGAGAACAGAGGCGAAACCAACCTGACAGCCCCACCCCACACATGCACACACCAGTAAAACAAGAAAGTCAAAAAAGGATTGTGTGTGTGTGTGTGTGTGTGTGTGTGCGTGCGCTTGAGTGAGTCCACCTCAGGGTCAGAATACAATCTGAATATATTTTGTCTGTTGTTCCATCTGAATAACAAAGAGCTAAGTGTGCATTTGCACACACACATGTATCCATGGTGCCTCCTTTGTGTGTGTGTCTGTGTGTGACTCTTTCACATATGACAGCTAAGAGCATAGATTCTACAAAATATTTCTCTGCTCCTGAGCTCCTTTTTTCACAAAAGACTGTTTGAAATGTAGATATGCAGGATACACGTACTGTAGGCGATATGTGTTTTGTAAACTGCTCCAATCATTGTGCATTTGTATGCATTTGTGCAAATGTGTGTGTGTGTGTGTGTGTGTGTGTGTGTGTGTGTGTGTGTGTGTGTGTGTGTGTGTGTAAATTGACTGAGAGGAATGAGATAGGAGGAAGGTTTCAGTGTAATTTTTCAGTATCTTATACCTTGTGTTCTTTCTCTTTTTTTCCCGTACATTTACATTGTACATTTTCATTACATGCTCTTTTTAATAACGTAATGTAATTTTTGTTTCAATTATCCTAGACTTTTGCAGTATTGAACTATTTTATTTCATTTCACTTTGTTTAGAATGTCAGCAGCATTAAACAATATTTAAAGAGGAGCTTCTTTGACAAAACCTAGTTATAATAAAATCAATTTGCGCTTCTTCTTCAGCTCTTAATAATAGTCTCTGACTTTATCCGAAATGTATTTAAAACAAAAAGATGAACTAACCCTGGAACCATACCATCCATTTATTGCGCAAAGAAGTTAAAGGCAAGCCTTTGGCACTACTTTTAACACAAAAGACCATCTTTTTGAATGAATCCTAAACTTTGACTTGGATTTGGGTCAGAGCACAAAAATGTTCACCCTGGGAACCTTTCATAAATGAGGTGCCTGCTTCCCATCCGTCATTTTAATAGCATCTACTATTTCTCTGCCAACTTCATTAGGGTTTGAAATTAACAGTAGCTAGGAGTAAAATTGAGATTGAGAGTTTATTAAATTGCACAGAAACCTCCATTTGTATGCACTTTGCCCCTTTTTTCATCGCAGTTTAGTTGTTGCCACTCCCCCTTGTTTACCTGGGCCGACATCGCTGCCAACTCCCTTGCTGTCCTCACAAGGCCGAAGACTCCAGTGTGCCTTCCATTGGGCTAGAGTGCTGTCAATATGACAAATTTGATTTCCATTAGATCAGAGCACTGTCACTTTGCTGCCTGTTCTGCCAATCGCTGCCTTTCCATTTGGTAAATGGATATATACTTTAGACACACACTGTGTGGCAACTGTGTACTTTGCTGAAATGTTAAGGCCAGTTTAGAAGTAGAAACATATTCACTGTAGAGCACTTGTTGCTGTAAGAAATAAATTGTGTATTCCTGTTCTGTTACCTATCATCTGAAAACTGTACAGCAACGTTTTCTGTGTTGAAGTTTGAGGCAAGTTTATTGTAAGTGTATTGCACTTTATTTTTTATATGGTTCTGTGGGGGGAAACTCCCCAACCCTTGTCACATGACCAATTGTTTGCCATGATGACTATCTACATTTTGGCCTTAAAAGACCATAGAAAATGTGTATTGTAGGCTTATTTGGAAACACAATTTGTTGAGAATAAAAACAAGTGAAATTAATAATGAATGTGATGTGTTTTATTTAGCAAAATTACATTGTGTTCTATCCTATCCAATATTTCCTTTATTTCTAAGCAGATATTCTAGACTGTATTCAGATAAAATCCCCTGGGACCCCCTGACTGATTATTGGTTCCCCCTGTGCCACCCCCACTTAAAAAATCCTGGAATCGCCCCTGTTTACAGTACATACAACGAAATTAAAAGTGCTACTCTATGGTACAAACATAAAAACACACACATTGACTAAGAACATAGAGCAGAGAATGTGAAGACGGTAAAAAGTAGTGTAAATGGTAAAGTAATTGACTAGTTTTTGCACATTGTTAAGTAAAGTGCAGGTGTGTAGCAGCATGAGTGAATGACAGTGCTTAGTTTTCTAATTTAATGTGCAAATTGCTTGTGAAAAACAACAACAACAACAACCTGTCTCTGAATCTGGAGGTGCCAGTTGTAATGCACCAAGAAGTTTCATGCGCCTCACTCAGATTTTGGGCCTCGTCCTCTCTGGTAATGTCTTGTCCTGACTAGCCGATGTATCAAAGAAATAACATCCCATTTCCTGAGATTTCATTGAACTGTAAGCCCTGTATCATCAAATGCACAGAATTGTTAGCTAACTGTAAAACTAACCCCCTGCTGACACTGACATTTATCAGTTTTCTAGACCCATGTTTTCATGTCAGCACAAGCAACGTGCGAACGCTGTTTTCAAATGTTCAAACTTGCGAGATCATTTTTTTTGGTGGTGGAAAACATCTGCTTGGTGTTGATTAAAAGGCCAAAATGTAGAGAATTTAAAATGTCCCGTGTTGGCATGGTCTTACTCCTTTCCTCGTTTTCTGCCCTTTGTCTCACTTCTCTCTTGCTATGTCTGAGTTTCTGTCTGCTGTCCCTCCATACCTCCTCTCCTCTTCAACCCAGGTCTATGATAGTGATTACCTTAACTGCCAGCCAGCGTTCGTTAGCACCCTGTCGTTATCTCGTCTGTGCCATGACTGAGGCAGTTAGACTGTTAAGTTTGGCGGACTGTGCGCTGGCTGCCTACAGTAAGGCTAAGAACGGGGTGTGGATTCAGACTGGGCTCATCTGCCCACTGGCTGATGCTAATGATGGGGAGAATACTACAGATGGAACGAGCTGTTCTTTTGATCTTTCCTCCCTTTCTTAGAAAACCTTAGAGTCCAGCCTGCTCTTGAAGCGGGATTTCTGCTTCTGCGGGGGCTCCACGCAGCGCTTACGCCGTAGTCTACATAAGTGGCCTGAGGTTTATACTTGTGCGCTGGTGTCTGCGTCGTTCTAGCATATCTCTTTAAGAGAATAGCAGAGCCGGCATGTGTGTATGCTGGGGAGTGTGTGGTAGAGCGAGTGAGAGAGTGACAGCGATTAGCTTCAGAGCGAGTACCGACTCTAGAGGCGTAGACGGAGAAACAAAGTGTCTCCCTTGTGATTTCTGACCACGGTCTGAAAGCTGTAGCAGGAAAAGTTAACCCTCTCCTTGATTCCATGTTGTTTATGGAGAAGGAGAACCAGGAAATGAGTCGGGGGAAATACAACGCTACCCTGCCACGGCCTAGCGGACCAATCACAGTTGTTGCGGTCTGCGTCACCGCAACGTGTAGTTAAATGTTTTAAGAGGTGTATGTCAGGCTACGGCGTAGGGTCCGTATCTCCATGTACCTACGTATGTACGTACCTACGGCATAGATTTAACGCAGGACCATAAATTGGCTTTTAGTCGTGGAGAGTAGGCCTGCACGATATTGGAAAAAACTTACATTGCAATATTTTTTTTTCCCTGCGATCTATATTGCGATATGAAAAAAAGACTCATTTTTACAAGAGGTCATAAATAGCCCTATTTAGAAATACTAAATCATTCTCAACTACTGGGGTGATTTTGTAGGGGAGTGCATCTACAAAGAAAATAAAAAGGAAAAAGGAAATGTTCTTATGTGAACCAGTCTTTGTTGAACTTTAATGCTTTACAAAAACCAAAGCAAGTAAGCTCTGTGATTACTCTTCTGAAGAGATTTTGGAGAGGGACATTAGGAAGAAATACACTGGTTGACTGACATGACACCATTGTATTCATATAATATCAATCCAGGCTAAAGTGAATATTAATAATGCATGTTGCTTCCTCTAAACTTCAGGTTGTGGTCGACTAGCGGGGCCTGCTTTGGTTGTTTGATCAATTGATTAAAATTGATCATGATTGTTGGTTTGCTGTGCATGCAGAGCCTGCATGTCACACTCTTCAACAAACTGTGTATCCAAGAGCACTTAGTTCAGTGTAAATTACCTTATATCAGAAACAGACTGCTGTTGTAGATTAGTGTTATAATGTATAACGTTAGTTGGGACAGACGCCTTGTTTCTTTAGGCTAACTATGTTAGCTTTAGCCTGGCTGGTAGCAGCTTTCTGCGGTGAAAAATGGCCGGGAGACGTCGTGATTACGTTGCGTTAATCAGGTGATTTAGTTTGTCTTTGCAGCGAACATAAAACACTGACTACTAAGTCTTCTGGTAGCTGTGCCAAGAGAAATCTCAATCATTCCCAATCTTGCAGAGACGGAGAGCGTAGGTATATGTAAGGAGATAACATAGGCACAGGCTAATTATTGCTAACTAAAATGCTAGCTAACATTAGTAGTTAGTACTAGTAGCTTCTCCTGTACTATACGGTAATTCCTCTACTATGCGACAGTAAGTCGCGGTGTTATGACACAATCGTTAGCCTATTTTTACAAAAACGTCTGCTACGGAGCCATAACGTGAGACACAAGGTAATGGAGCCTTTTATACATTGTCGTGTTTCTTTAGAAATAAACAATGGACAAATAGTCTTTAAACGCTTCAGATGTAAAGTTATTCACTGTCAAAGTGACGTCAAAATGAATGGCAGTCAATGGGATGCTAACGGGAGGTGATGGCTTTGTAGCATCAAAATGGCTCCATAGGAGATTCGAGCTCTGAAGCGAAGCTTACCCCCTTGAACGGGAGAGCCTCAATTACCATAACAACCCCCCCCCCCCCCCCCGTCGGACTAACGTTACGTCACATGACCACCTGTCTTAAAGGGGAAGGGTCGGCCGGTAACAATCATGGAAAAGGAGAACGGTGAAAGTTTACTTTTTTATCAAGCAGCAAAGAAGTTGTAGCGTCAACATCGCAACGTCCTGCGATGTGACTATCGTGCACGCGCACATCGCGATGTAGACGATAAAACAAAATATCGTGCAGCCCTAATGGAGAGTGTGAGAACTGGTGTGTGTCATTATTTCAGCCAGATTGAATCTGTACAGAAAGTACCATTTGTCTTGGTGATATTTAGATTTTCAGCACACCTTGGCATTCTCAAGAGAGTTGTTGTGTAGAGATGAAGCAGCCTGTTGCCTTACTGATTTAGTATCTAATGTTGCTTCCATCATTAGCGCCCTGAAGACCACAGAAAAGTTTTCATTTTGCTAACATGTCCCACCTCTGGTGCTCCTCCAGCCCTAATTTGTTTTCTTTTTCTTCTTTGTTACAGCTCCAGGAGACTGTAAAGAGGAAACTGGACAGTGCACGGTCGCCCCTCAATGGAGAACAGAACGGCATCTGCGACGGAGGCAGCTACTCGCCGACTACCAAACGGGTACGGAAGGAGGGCCCCGGTGGTTTGGACTCACTCACGGGTCTCCCTAACAACAACAATAACAACAATGTCCCACCCATCTCTCCACTGCATCACCAAATGGACATTAAGCCCTTGCTTGGCGGGCCCAACACTTCCACCGGAAAAAACACTACAAACAGCAACGGCAACCATGTAGGCCAGACGTCAGACGAGCTGGGGAAGAACGGCGGCAACCATCTCCAGGACATGAAGCTGAACGGCTCGCTGGACCTGGAGGACAGCTTCGGCCTCCTCAAAGACCTGAAACAGGAGCCGCTGGATGACGGGGGTGGGATGGAGTCCTCCGATCCCCAGTCTCTGTCCAATCAGAACAAACTGTTCTCGGACATCAACCTCAACGACCAAGAGTGGCAGGAGCTTATCGACGAGCTGGCCAACACTGTGCCAGAGGACGACATGCACGACCTCTTCAACGAGGACTTTGAGGACAAGAAAGAGGCAGAGTTTGGCCGGCCGGGTAACAATCAGACACCAGGCCCGCAAGAAGCAGCCGGGAACACGACGGCGGCGCCGGCAGCAACCCTGCCTCCTCCTCCTCAGCCTCCACAGGGAGGCCCACAGGTTCCCATGGGCTCTCCGCAGGTCAGTTCTGAGTAGTAGGGATGTTCACGTCCTGATTGCAAGTATCGTTTCAGAGCCGATATGGGCATTTTTTTTAACTGATCGGGGATCGGCTTTTACCCCTAATACCTTACTCCGATCATTTACATCAGCTTGTAGTGATCGGCGCCTTTAACACACACGCCCTGCGGCACAGACATACCGCCAGACCGGCTGGATGCCGGCACTTTCAAACCAAGATGGCCCTTAGCCACTCACCAGTGTCTGTCCACAGAGTGTCTAGTAGCTTGCCAGGCCTTGGCAACAAGTAAAAAAAGTCCGTCTTCCTTAGTCATCTGTTTTTTTTTTACAGAAGCAGATTACTCCAATTCTCCACACTTCTTAACCACGGGTTACACAGGCTGATATTCCCTGGAGTTAAACATGAATAGAAAAGGAAAGATTGACTATTAAGCGCAAGAGGCGTAACTAAGTGTAGTTTTCTTTATCCAGCGGGAACTTGTTTTTGATAGGCAGATATTCAGTATTTAAAACGTGATCAGGGGGTCAAAAAAGCTGATCGGGACATCCCAAACTGAGAGGGTCAAAAAGCTGTCCAATGGCAGATTCATAATTAACAAGTCAAGTTGAGACCAGCTTAGATGTTTTCTCTATAGGTAGTTTTATCGATTTGTTAGCGTGTAACTCACTTGGAGTGCCAATTTAAATGCCTATTTGATTTTATTTTCAACAGACACAATAGATTGACATGTCATGACAGCAACAATTCATAAACCATGTATAATTTGCATGCACAGTACACATGACAGTGTTTATGATCTATACCTGATGCAATTCCTGATGCAAGTAATTCAGGTAATAAGTAGAAATTGCCTTTGGAAGTTTTTCTTTTTTTTTTTTAAAATCAAATCTGATGAGATCTGATCATTTCTGTCCTTTTGAACCACTTTCTTCAGCAATCAGATCACTTGAACTGATTTTAAATAGGAACGTATTCTCGATTGTAATTCATAGTAATGTAATCACACAGGTGTTTACTTTCTGAATTACTAAGTCATGAGTAAACTGTGAGATGTGCAGAACAAGAAAGAAACAAACAAACATGAAACGCTCAAGCAGTGTGTTGGGGTTATAATATAATAGCCAGTTTTATAAGCTAGCTGTTATGGATTTGGGTCAGAGACAGATGCTTTCCAGCAAGACAAAAAAATCTCTCAAGGTAGGAACAGATTTCCGTGGACATTGCAAAGGCTTAGCAATATATTTCTGTAACGGGTAAGTGCCGTGGTCCTCTGAGTGGGTGGCTGATCTTTAATGCAATATCTACATTGCCCATTATCAGCAACCATTCATCCAATGTTCCAAAGGCACATTCAGTTTACTAATCTGATATCATTTTAAAAGGCTAACTGAGAAAACATTGGAGAACCCTTTTGCAATAAGCACATAATGTAATCTGAAAACTGCTGCCCTGGTTAAAAAAAAACAATGCAACTGATCTCAGCTGGTATTGAGTATGGAGTGGAATGGACATTTATGGAAATGGAGTGGATTTAAATTTACGGAAATTTACGGTAGTGTATATATATGTATATTGTTTCATTTAAAGAGGCTGTACCCAACATTCAGAACATTAATATAGCAGCAAACAAATATTTGCAGATATAGTGGAGTAATGGTATCGTGAACAGAGAATGAAGTCACACTCCCTCTGTGTGTGTTGTAGTCCCAGCTTCTCTGTTCTGTGTTTTGATAGTCGTTCCGGCCGAGCGTGCACGGTAGTGCATGTGACCGTTCAGAAATACATATGCCATGTGTAAAGCTGTCTGATTAGCAAGTTGTATCTCATTTGTTTAATACGTACACAAACAGAAATGTTAAAACAACAAGTTGTGAGTTAAGTGAGGGTTGGGTGTTGTGACCGTTTTATCCATTCATCAAGTGCTTCTGTGAGGTGTCTCCGGCTGTGTAGCTGGTTACCATATATGGCCGGTGAGCACAGGCTTTAGTATATCTGCACAGGCAAGATGGTACCAAACCTACTGACAACAAGACTCTGAGAAGTAACTTCCCCTAAAACCCCAAATTGTTATTTTTACTTTGCTGTTTGTATACAGATTTAACAAACTAGAGGCTGAATGTGTTAACTAAAAAGCTTTAGAGGTGTTGATGGGCATGATTTTCAACTTTGGAGTCTCTATTCTAAGCTAATCGCCCCCGGGCGTTGTGTTGAACTACTTATTTAGGAGTTATTAGGAAACGAGTCTCATGGGATTTGTTTGTGTTTGGACTCCACAGGTCCGACCATCTTCGTCAGGCCCGCAGTTTGCCACCACTGCCAATGGAACGCCTCCTCAGCAACCTTTGCAGCAGTCTCCAGCCGTTGCCATGGCATCGGGTTCCCCGTTGCACAACTGTGTGGCTCGCTCCCCTCAGACCCCAACCCAGGCTCAGACGCAAGCAGTCTCTAGGCCTGGGAATGGATACATGATGAACCCAGGCCCTGGGGTCAGTCAGGCGGGCACAGGACCCGGAGCGGCTGGAGTCGCCCCTGGAGGTCAGCCTGTAGGGCCAGTGACGCCAGAACTTTCTCCAGCAGAGCAGCTCAAAGCAATGGCTCAGCAACGGGCTAAACTGCTGCAGCAAAAGCAGCAGCAACAAGCAGCCAACTGGTCACCTGCAGGTGCTCCAACCAGTCCCTATAACTCTGGTCCCTTTAACCAAGACAAACCCAACAGCCCCATGATGTACCCACCGCAAGCCTTTAACACGCCACAGGGCCCTCTAGTGACTGGGATGGCCCCCAACAATGGGCCCAAAGCCCCCATGAACAACTACCTCCCTCACAACCACATGGGCATGATGGGCCAGCAGCAGCCAAACAGCATCAACCAGAACGCCCTGTCCAAACAGCAGCAGCAACAGCAGCAGCAAACTGCAGCCATGTTGTCCTATAACAACACCAAACCGCTGAGTCACTTCAGCGGCAGCGGGGTTGATCACCTAGGCCAGAGGATGACTCCTCCCATGGGAGGGAACAATCAGGTCAAGAACCCCATGATGCCTCCCTACATGGGTGGTGCGGGAGGCGGTGGCCAGGGGGCGGGGCCAGGGCAGACCCAAGGGCCGATCCCGGGGCAGACAGCCCACCTGAGTGAGGAGCAGAAGAGGATGTTGCTGATGAAGCAGAAAGTGTTGAACCAGAACATGCCCTACAGCGCCATGCAGCCTCACGGACAGGTAAGGGAACTGTTGCTCTCCATTAGTATTTTTAATCAACGCGGCGAGGCCAAAGTGTAGTCAGTACTGTTGCAGCTGCGTTGGTCCGCGAGGAAGGTTTCCTTCAACTGCCGTTTGTCTGTAGCTTGAGCTCTGATTACAGAGTCATTCTTCAAATGAAAACGGAAGGCAGTGTCGGGGGAGATGAGTGCCACGTTAAAGGGTGGTGGTGTTATAGAACACTCATCCCATGACCTCGGGAGGAGAACACACCACTCAACAGTGTTTGCTGGTCAATCCTTGAGGCGCTATATGAAACGCTGGCTGTCCACTGGAGGTTTTCTATAAAATATACAGATAACTTGGACTCCATTTTTACACGCAGAACACCCAATGTCAAGGATTCAGAAATAAATTTAAAAAAGTAAGCTAATACAAGCTTATTTAAACACTTGACCGGGACAGATTACGAAAATGGTTTGCTGTTTTACAAAACCTTCCAGAGGTGCAGCCAGAAACGGTAAAATGGCGGTAGTTTCCCCAGCAACAAGCCAGGACCGGGAATAGGCATAGGAAAATGGCCTGTCGACAGTGTATTGATGCCTCTGCAACACTAGCAGCACTGATAGCCCCCCCACTCCTCCTTCGCCAGACACACAAGCGCATGCACTCACACACCACGCCAAACACCAAAGCTAAACGGCTCCTTAGCTCATATCCCCAATCTGTCACAGCTGACTGATGGCTGAGATTGGACCACTAAGCCGAGCTAGCTGCTGTCATTACCAAAAGCCCACCTCAGGCAGTTTGTTTCCTGAGCCCAGCGACCAGCACAGCCCACTGTGAACACTCCGGTGGTTCAGCCAGGTTTCAGGTGTCCCTAATAATCTACTGGATTGAGGATGTTAAGGAAGTGTGGGTGGACTGCATCTTAACGAACAAACCGACCCAAGTGAAACATCACACTTGTATTGTTCTTCTCATTATCTCAGGGCCATTGTATTATCGTCAATGGAAAGTGTGTGTGCGGGTGTGTGCATGCTTGTTAAAGATTTACTTGTCAATGTTGTCTCCTTGTCCCTTTATCTCTCTGTCTCTCTCTCACTCTGCCTCCCTTGTGTACATGATATGACTACAGTCAGTCAGCCACCTCCTCCTCCACCTCCTCCTCCTCCTCCTCCTCCCTTCTGGTGATCTCTGCGTCTCCTGTCCTGCTCCTCCTCCCTCCTCCCTCTCTTTCTCCCTCTGCCAGAGACACTCAGCACCAATAAAGGAGCAGATTTATTAATATGGGGCCTTTGTGGCTGCTGCCTGAAGGGCTGTGTGTTTGTGTGCGTAAGTGAGCGAGCGCGGGTCTGTGCACATGTGTGTTTGTGTGTGTTTCATAGATTTGGGGAGGGAGTGGGTATAAGGGGGGGGGAGAGATTTATATGAGTGAGCAGAGGAGAATTGGAGACCAGGAAGAGAGAGGAGAGGGATGTGCAGAAAAGAAAAAAAAACGCTCTAAAGGAGAAAGGCAAATGCAGAAAGAGAGAGATTTATTGTAGAGTGAGGATGGAGCATATTACAAAGAGTGTCAAGGGGCCTGGAAAGAGAGAAATAAGTGAGCAATGCAGAATGGAGTGCAAAATGTTCACGGTTCTACATGCATCCAGCTCCATTGTAATGACATTTATCAGTGTGTGGAAGTGGGTGCAGATGCACATTATTTGAGCAATATTAACAGGATGTGGACAAGTGGTAACATTTAAAAAGTGGAATCCAGCGATTTCACACAACAATATCAGTTCTTTAGGGGAGTACTACTTAGCCTATACAAATAGTTTTATAAAAAGTCTCTTGTGAGGCTTTGTCAAGTCTGAGAAAATAACCCTGATGATGTCATAGTGACGTCATCAGGGTAATCTTGGATTGGAGACAAATCTTTTAATGAAAACTCTGCGTTAGAAACGGGGAGTGTAATGTTTGAAAGACAACCGGGCAGGGAGAGTCTAATAAAAAGAGGCTATCAAATTCTATTATGGGTAGTGTAGGGCCCAGTGTTTCTGGAGCTCAACCCATGCTAGGGACTAGAAGTCAGGATATCTCGGCTTATGCTGCATTAATATTGGCAATATATATTTTAAATCTGTCTCTTGTAAACCCCCCCCAACTTTATTGAAGTGCAATACAAAATCTCTGGAGTATACTTTTTTAATGAACACTGGAATAACTTAATTACAAGGTGGGTCATATTAAACTGAATGCAATTGGCAATGTTTGTCAGCTTTAAAAGAGGTCCTGGCAATCAGCGCTTTAAAAAATTTGAGAACAATCTGTGCCCAAATTGTAGGCGTATTGGACTAAAAGCTGCAACATTCTTCAGTATGTCAAGAAGAAAATAATGACAACATATGCCAAATCCAATAAAAAACAGAAGGGAATGCCCCCCCCCCCCCATTAGATCTTTAATCACTTGGTCCGAATGAGGTTAAACAGACATGCCATTCACATAAAAGATAAGACAGCAAGCAGTGTTTATTATAATGATTGCTTTTAGATGTATTCAACAGTGTTTCCGCTGCAAAGCTAGCATATTGCCTGAGTAACCAATGGCGGTATTAGCAAGACTTTCATCACTGCTTACTGTTTATGTGCTCTGTCACAACAGGTTCTTTGGTTTTATTGAAACGTGGTTCTGTTCTTTAAGACACAATTATGTCTTAGTTACTCAGTTCCTAGACAGAGCCTTGGTTGGACTATTCAGGTAAACCAATGTAAATGTTGAGGACTATCAAAGCTCAGCTGGATAGGTAAGTGTGTGTGTGTGTGTGTGTGTGTGTGTGTGTGTGTGTGTGTGTGTGTGTGTTTATTTCTTGTTGTGGAGTAATTAGTGCTGATATGTTGATCTCCCCAGAGACACCCTTGGTAATTGTATTTGTTTGTGTTTGGGTGAAGTGATGCTAGCTGGATTTAGATTCACATTTCTTAGTCTGCATTAGCGTGTGTACATACATCAATTTTTGGCTTTGTGTGTGTGTGTGTATTTGTTGTTTCACAGGTGGTGCTTAAACATCACTGTCTCTCTGATCCATCCTCTCTCTTTCGCTCCTCTCTGCTTGTGCGTGTGTGTGTGTGTG
>NC_135856.1:31732814-31742814 GCF_031162955.1 Sander vitreus
AGAAGCTTGCAAGTCATATTTGCTACCCGTCCTAACTCATACTGCCTTCTGCTTGGTGTTAACATAAACAACAGTCTTAAGGTTACAGTGAGTATACTGGCATGAGATCGCAAATGCTTTCCTTGAGGAACTGTCTTAAAGTGTGCACACTGTTGCCTCAAACATTCACATTGTTCAACCAAGTTCACCTAAGCTAAACTCAGCAGGAAATATTCACAGAGATGTACTGTATCTTGTGTTACTATGTGTACAATGACACAATTTAAAAATGTTATCTTACAAAATTAGGTTTGAATTCGGGGTCTCCTCGACTGATACATCGTATCACCAATGTGTAGCGGCTGTGGTATAGATGTTTTTCCACTGTTCCACTGCTCTGTACAGCAGCTAAAACAAGAAGTTAATACAATGCTGGAAATGCTATAATGTAACATCGTGATACTAATAGCACACAGGGGCCGGAGTAAAAAAGTGCAGTTAATGCAGAAATAGTGACAGGGAAAGAGAGAGAAAATGAGAGAGAGAGAGATGGTAAAACAGAAGGAATGAATGAGCTGAAAGGCAAGGAGGAGTTGTGCGTCATATGTTAGGGCAATACAGCATGGAGGAGTGGGCCGCACTGGGAAAAAATAATAATAAAAAGAGCACTGTATAAGAACATGGGCAAGACAGGCTCATGGACTGTGTGCTGTTTTGGGGCAGAACATACGTACATGGTAGAGAGAGATGGAAACTGAACACAACATGAGAAAGATCACATGATGCTCACACAAAGAGAGGGGGAAAAAGAGCAACATGGGGGCAGAAAGTGAGAGTAACCTACATACGATTGTCCAAAGAGTTATGAAGAGCGACAGGGCAGAGTAGGCAGAGAGCAGGAGGGACGGAGCAGTGATTGAGGAGAAGTAGACGGAGGGAGCTCTGGTCTCTCATTAGAGCTCTGAGGCAGGCTGTGTGTCCAGAGACACAGACACACACACAGACACACACACACACACACACACACACAGAGAGAGTGAGAGAGAGAAAACCCACCTCTATATGTGCACTTATGTCTCTTCTTTCTTTGTCTTTGTAGAGATTTGTTTTGTGGTTTTCGCAAGGAGTATCTGTTTGTTGTGCTGATTCGTCTACAAATGTCTGTGCAGTTTCTGCACATTTGTGAACACTTGTAGATGCAGAGGCATACTGTAACCCATATTTCTCCCTGTTTCTGCCCTGCATTCACATATCTTCTCCCACTCCTTCATTCCCTGACTTCTCTGCCCTCTCATCTCTCACTGCCTCCCTCTTCATCCCCTCACTCCCAGGTAGTTTCCCCCCCTTCCGTGCATTAATCTCCACCTCCTTTCCCCTCTTTCTCCCCTTGCATTACTCTCCACATCCTTATCCCTCTTTCTCTCTCCCCCTATGTTGTTTTCTCCCCCTGTCTTCATCTCTCTCTCCACCCTCCTCGTCTCCCTCTCTGTGTGCTGTGTATTTAAAAGCCAAATAAACTTGAACCCGAAGAAGGTGATTGATGGTTGCGCAAAGCTCCCTCTCTCCATCTTTTTCCTTCCCCCCCCATGTCTTTATTCCCACACTCCCTGCCTCCCTCTCCTCTCTCCCAATGGCACTATGGTTCCCTCTCATTCACACAGACATAAACACACGAAAGCGCGCGCACACACACACACACACACGCACACACGCGCACACTGTTTGTATAGTTTGATTAATTATTTGGGTTTACAGGATACAGCTATGCTCATGTAATTCATTTTAAGTGTTTGCTACTAGATGCACAATCATTTCAGATGCTTCTGATAATAAAAACCAAGCTTAGTTGGTTAAAACATTTTTTTTCTTTTTACTACTCTCTCCAGACAGGAGCGCCACCTATAGACAGTTCATCAAGATCAGACTCACCTGTTCCCTGCTTGACCTCAGTTTTCTTATCTGAATAGTTCATATAAGATAAGATGGACTTAACGTATCCCTGAGGGGAAATAACATAACTACAATAGCAACAAACAGAACTGCAGTTATTGTAGTTTAGGTTAAACGCTGTATAACGGGCATACACAAAATTATTAGTTTGTAGATACCAAGATGTTTTTCTAAGATACTTCGAATATGCACAAGCATTCCTATGCCTAATTTTCACTTGCATGATGTGTCTTACAGATTTATACACTCATGAAAGTATCAGGCAGCTGATATTCCTATCAGACAAGACTACCGGTATATCATTTACCCTTCATTTTTTAAATTGATATCAGCCCAAACATTAGCTATATTTAGACTAAAAATCTTGCATGTATTCAGTTATCAATGCAAATTCATATCATACAGTTAAAGGTTAATAACACACCCACGGTACACCTACACAGGTGTTTTCACATATTGCACCTTATTAGAGGTCTCCTCAGCACTGTGTGGGTGCATACAGACTCTGCTTGGTTTACATTTCCCTCAAACCATGTTTGCGTCGGTGCACATTTCAAAGCAGGACAACCTTCACATTTATCATTGTTGTTGGTACATGTAGTTTGGTGACTTTGCATAATTCACAGAATAGCAACTTGAGCGGAGGGGTAATCAGCTGGAACAATTGAAAACACCTGTGCAGGTGTGCAGAGCCTTTAACTTTGCCCAAACTATTACCCATGGTGACTGATATACCTATGGCTGATTAGTGGTTGCTTGGCTTTGTTCAGTACTTAGTTTCTAAAATCAGCTACAGTATGACACTAAAGTGATTGTCTAATTAAGATGGTAACAACAAACTGTTATAGATATCTGACATCTTCTAAATAACTCTATTGAAAGCTAATGTTAGCGTTAAGAGTGTCACAGGCTAACAAGACCACTTGTTAAGCTTTGACTGCTTAGGAGGTCCTGAATTTAAAATATGGTAAAAAGCTTAAAATATTGATATTGATATAGCTAAAGGTTTAATTTGGGCTAATGCTACCTAGCTAGCAGCCAGTACCACATGGAACTCATGCTAACAGAGCTGCAGGCAGCAATGTGTTTTTTTTTTACCCTAGAAAACCGTCTTGGACCAAGCATAACATGACAGAAACCAGGCAGCAGAGCAAGTTTAATGTTAATAGTCAACAAACAACCAATTTCTGTTTAGCAATTTTGCAGCAAAAAATGTGAGGAATGTGTACCCTCTCAAGTTATATTAGATGCAGCAAAATTATATCTTAATTTAGCTGTTTTATTGATTATTATAACCAGTAAGTAATAATGCTGTACCTAATAATAACTCATCAGCAGGGCTATGTTGGCATGTATGGCTAGGCTAATATATTAGCATGCACTATACTGTGTTTTTATTGTTGTCATTGTCAAGAAACAGCCTCTGTCAGTGTGTGTACCATACCTGTCTATGGGTTTGTACGTGTGTGTGTGTGTGTGTGTGTACCGGGTCCATCTATCAGCTGGCGTGACAGCTACATTGGAGGGAGGAAGTGCTATCAGGCATGGCACAGGACACCTATCAGGGATCCTATTGTCTCATTCGCCATAATAAGGCACAAAGAAAGAGAGAGAAAAAGCTAGAAGGTTGAAGGGCTGTCATTGGCAAACGGTGTGACGTTGACGACCACTGTTTGACACAAATGCATACCTGGACATAAACACACACACTCCAAGGGAGCAACATTTATTTACAGCTGCCATTGTATGCAAAAACAACAATTGATTTGTATTAGTGTTGGCGATAGTAAAAAGAACTGACTAATGGTGGGGTGAAGACCAAATACCACCTTTAAAATAAAACACAATCCAATCTGCAATGAATGAAGTCTTTCTGGGGCTTTTTGAGTCCTGCATGTTTGTTGACATTGTGTTAAGCAACTGTGTCACTATTTAATTGTACAGTACATTCTTAGACCCCTCTAACAGTAATACTCAGACCTCAGACTCATACCAGAGGTCCATGCGCATGCGTGTTGGGTGTGTGTGTGTATTTGTTTTAGCCCCCCCCCGTCTGTTGGTTCTCAGGCTTTTATCATTATTTCTCAAGCTTCCCATCCAATTGCACAAATAAACACACACACCCTTACCAGGAAAGATGCGCTGTCACACTAATTCCAGGACACATTCATACACACCCACACATTATAACTTTAGGGGGTGATAAACGCACACACACACACACACACACACACACACACACACACACACAGCAGTGAGGCTGCCACAGCCAGCCAAAGATAATTCACTTTAGACACAGAGCTTCAATTTGGCGGCACTAAGCGTCAGCCTCACATGCTTCATGTCACTCTTTGCTGCTCTTTGCACCAGCAAAATCCAATTGCTGTGTGTGTGTGTGTGTGTGTGTGTGTGTGTGTGTGTGTGTGTTAAATGTGATAGAAGATGCTATTTTTGTCTTGTGCTCGGCAAATTTCAGTGTGCTTGTTTCATGTTTGTGACTTCATGGTGTGTCTGGCTGTATGTACCTTTTGTACTGCAGTGTAGAAATTAGGATGGGTGGATGGCTGCCCCCCCCCCCATTAACAGCTCCTCTTTAGTAGCTCTGCTTTCCTGGTATATTTCATATGTATCTGTACACATTAACACATGGCCAATGCCACCAAAGCTCTGACATTTGTGACCAGCATGTTCACAACATTTGGTTTCGGTGGCCTGTGAAACCACATGTGACTGGATAAAAGTGAGGAAAAGTCCCACTTAGTATCAGCATCAGGTCTGGAATCCAGAACTAGCAGCTCCACAACTAACACGCAAGTCAAATACTCCTATAGAGGCACAGAACTACTGTTTTGTGTTAAAAACAGTAAAAAAAAAATAAAATAAAAAGATTTGTGCCACTGTACAGTGTAGGACTGCAACTACCAATTTTTCATCGATCAACAAATTGGGTGGTCTATAAAATAATATCAGAAAACAGTGAACCATGCCTGTTACACTAGGGCCATTTTTAATTTAGCTATATAAAATAATACCTCGCAGTAATTTTATAAAGGCCTCCATGTGTTTGTAAATCATAATTTAGAAATCCAGACATGCCAGTCTCCTGAAATATCTCCCTTTTCAAGATGACCTTTATCAACTTTTGAACTCCTCCAACTTCTATGCTGACATATTTCAGACATTGTCAAGCTCGGAGACTGTTTTTTTTATTATTATTTTATTTTCTTCCCTTTCCTCATCTGCCGTCATTTTGTTGGCGGTAAGCACTAAAACACATTATCATTCTCCATATCCCTCCTCTTCTCCTTTTGCAATCTCTTTCCTCCTCTCTCTCTCTCTCTCTCTCTCTCTCTCTCTCTCTCTCTCCTTCCCTCCCACCTCCATCCCACCCTCCCTTATTGTAGTTTTTGCGCAAGAAGGCAGAAAATCTGCTTACCCTACACACAGGGATGTTTGCTAGTCTCACACAACGTTCAAAATGCTTGGGAAAGCACAGCTTTACCTGCACCATCAACAGCAAACCTGGGTGTGTATGTACTGTATGTGTGCGTGTGGGAGTGTGTATATACTGTATGTGCGTGCGTAGTCTCTCTCGTGGCTTTGTGTGTGTGTGTGTCTCTGCATGTGCGTGTGTGTGTGTGTGTGTGTGTGTGTGTACAGTAAACAGTTCCTGTACATGTTTGTGTGTGTTTGTGGCTCTGCCTCTGTATTTACAAGGACAGGTTTCTTCTGCCTTGAGGACATGCACCTTCATGTGGGAACACGGTGGTGGACTATTAACACCTTTTATTGAAGATCAGATTTGTTAATTGACAGTTCAGCACAGTTAATTTCCTTTTGACACACAGCATGACGCATGTGATATCACTAAGTAGTGCCAAGTCATCTCACATGCTTCTTTTATTCTGTATTAGTGAGTACAAATGAGAACAAGTCTAGCCATCATTGTCGTAATGTAAAATTCAGACGCAGTATGATAATATATTAAAAGTAGCTAGCATGCACATAGTGAAAGTTAAAAAAAAGTTTAAAAAAAGGAAGTAAAAAATGATTCTGTGTCTTTTTGTGAAATTGACACATAAGATTGTGAAATCATAAGTTGTGGACAGCACCATAGCCTCATCATAGCGTCACAGAGACGACTAAGAGAGAGAGAAAATACCTAGAGTGGGGCCCAGAAAAGTTGACCAAACAGTAGGCCAACAACAGCAGAATTGACTTTGCCAAGCTTCCTAAAATAATATCAGTGTGCAGAACAGCAAGGCCCTTCAGCAGTGGAGAGTGTATTCTGTCATTGTTAGCAGTGGGAATCCTGCCCGTCAGCATTTGGATGACGGCGTGTACCCCCGATGGCTCCCACATCCCTGGTGGTCCCGGGACAGCGGCTGCGGCACACAGAATGTCTTTAGGTCTGGGACGATATGCTTTTGTCCCGATTCAGCTCTTTCACAATACATGAAGAATTGCGATTCGATAGCATTGTAGTACTGTGATTTTCTTTTCCTTCTTTAACAAAAACACAAGTTGAATAATACACTTACATACACAGACAATATGCCATGAGACATTTCTAAAAAAAACTAATTGTTTTCTTGCGTGAATGCGCATCACGTCAATCTGACATTAATTTCATTTGTAAAGAAGTACATAACATGGATTTTCTGCATTTTCTGTTTGCTGGAAACAGACATGATGTAGTCGCTGTGGGCGGCACCGTGTAAACCAAAAATATTTAGGTGAATCATTGGTAAAAAGAAGAAATAAGCAATATCTATCCTAGGGTAAGAAGAATCGATTTTAAGAAATGGTTGCAAAACAAATCACGATTCATTCGATTTTTCGATGTTTTTTTTCTCCCACCCCTAGAATGTTATCAATGTTCCACCTGAGCCGAACATGAGCAAGAGCGTGATATAAACTGTTGGCTGATTTATTGACAGTATTGAAGCTTTATCGCAGCTGAAGCTCCCTGTTATTCTGGATCAGTAAAGTTCACCGTAGTACACTGTAGCCTTGTTTCAGACAGATCACATTAACCTGAGCCTGTGCAGAAAACTAAAATGGCAATAAATAAAAAAAAGAAAAAATGGACCACATTTTCCTTAATATAATAAATACCCTTTTGCTTTCTTACTGCTTAATATGGCAGTGCTTTGTTTCCATAGTGTTCTATTGTGCTGCTTTTATTTTGTTGAGATGATGATAATTAACTCTGAAAGTCCTTTTACTGTTTGACGCATATTCAGGTAGTAAAAACAACAATTATGATCGCACTGTGCACAGTTTCAGAATTCTAAAGGAAGCATAGCATGTGCTCCCCCTTCTGGTCAGGGGTAGCTCTAAATCCAGAAATGCTAAATACCTGCATTAATACATTAGCACTGTCTGCTGTGTTCTGGTCAGCCTGGTTCTGCTCAGCAGTAGCTGAGCTTGCTGACCAGACGATAATAGACTACAGCTCATGCTGACCGTATCATTCAGAAGACTATTTCTGGGCATTAGAGGTTATGTGTTTCTGTTTTGAGAGAGAGACAACACACACAAACACGCACCTATCACACGCCCATAGACAGAAAACACAAATGAGCTATACCATCAGCCTTCAGTAAGCGTTTGACACCTTGGCTCTTGGCTGATTTTGCGTCACACACAAGGGCATTTGGGTCTCTTTTGGCTCCATTTTGGACACTGTCACATCGCAGAAATATACACACACACACATACACACATGCTTCCATGCATGCATCCCAATGTCATCCTGAAAGACCTGAAATAGAAATGTTGCAGTAGCAGCTGCTGGCCCAAGTATCACACGGAGAACACATACGCAGAGACACACACACAGTGAAAGTAGGCCCCGAGTGTGATTTAACGTCATTTAGTTTTCACATCTCTTGTAGTATGTATGGACCAGTAACCACAGTATATTGAAAAACTAAAGGACCTCACCCATGTCTCCTACCCCAACCCCTGAGGATGAGCCATTCCACTGTGGCCATTAATCAACACACCAGGAGCGTTCGTGTTTCATGTGGGAGGTATAAAAGGAGCAGCTTAGGTGACATACCTGCCTGCCACTGTGATTTAAATTACCTTTTTTTTTTTTTTCCCCAGAATGCCTCAACTTTTTCAAGAATTTGGGAACTATTGTTGGCCACAGCTCTTGCCCCTTATACACTGTAGGTAAAAAGTCTTTGATACAGCAAGGCATTCAAACTTAATAATAACCTTATGCGGACCATTTGACATCTTTAGGTCAGGTGCAATCTGCAGACTTGCACACCTCTACATCTTTACTGTCACGCTGATTGCTGGAAGTAGATGGAAAAAAATCAATCATTTAAGATTGTGTGTGGGTCCGACAGTTATTCCAGAGTCGCTGCTCACCGGACCAGTGGTTTGCCACTAGCACATCTATTTGTTTTCCTACTCCATTTCACCTTGACATAGACGGCAGGCATGGTTTTATGACGTGTGTGTGTGTGTGTGTGTGTGTGTGTGTGTGTGTGTGTGTGTGTGTGTGTCTTTCAAAAGGCAGGCTGGTATATGTTTTTCCCTCTCTTGTGGAAAGCAATCTCCCAGGTTGAGCTCATAAATCAAGGTGGGGGATGGAAATGGGGATAAAGACTGTGTGTGTGCGAGTGTGACTCTTTCACCATGCTCATACCTGTCGTAGTGGGGGGGGGGGTGCATCTCTTCAGATGTTGTATTTGCTTCGCTTGACGTTCAACACAGCGTCGGCCTCTTTGTTGATGACATGACCGATCTCTCTCATTCCCTCCTGTATGGCGTCCCATTTCCTCCTCCTCGCCGCGGGATTAGACCACAGGGCGCCCCCATTGAAAATGAATAGCGATTCAGGAAACTAATGAGCTGTAATGGACAATGTGCCCTCAGAGCAATGGTAATGCTGTCACTCCCCTCGTCAGTGTAACATAAGAGAAACCTGTGGTGGGTGTGTGTGTGTGAGGGAGAGAGAACGATGTCTGATTTAGCTGATGACGAGGTGACCTGCCTGCTTCATCTGCCCTCTCTCTCTCTCTCTCTCTCTCTCTCTCTCTCTCTCTCTCTCACTCTCGTTCACTCTCTCTTTCCCAGTCCCCCTCTTATGCTGTTGACTTTGTATTTCAAACATGCAATTTGACTGAGGTGAGCAGACACTCGATGACGTGGAACTCTATGTGACTTGATAAAACTAAAGTAGAGAAAACGAGAAAACATGTCCACACTTGCAGACACCCAATGTAGTATTAAACAGAATCGTGTGTGCGTCCACTGTTTTTTTTGTTTTTTTTCGGACCATATTCGCGCCTTTACCTGCAGCGTTGTCAAACACTCAGCAACTCAACAAAGAAATCCTTTATGGCTAATTTGCCTATCCTTCCAAGCAGAAGATCCCTGGCTATTCCATATCACCTTAACAATCAGTTCAAATAATCAGTTTAGGCACAGATGGGCAGAAATGGAAAACCTGCATTTGCTCCCACTTTTTGTTTGACTACACTTCAGCCTGACATCTCTGGACAGCCGGTCTGGCTAGTTCCATGCCTATGTGGTAGGGACAGACCAAACGCAGCAGAATTAGCAAACAGTTATCAGTACATACATAAAAGAGTGCTTTTTTTTAGTTGATCTAGATATGATGGCGGCCAGTACAACAATGCATAGCCAGCCATTTTGAGCTACAACAGTCATATAAACACTATGTATGCACACAACATTTGGGGACATGCCTTATAACTACCAAATATTCACTCATTTGCAGAATTTTAACCCTTTTAATGTCAGTTAAACTACAATTGTAAAGCCATGGCTCTTGATTTAAAGCCCGATATACTGGTAATAGAATACATAATGGTGTGTTGTAATGGCCGTGGGATCAAACATTGTGATTTTCATTTTATTTAATGGGTTTCAGTGGGGACATTTTTGTGAGGCTAAACTTTCAAAATTAAGAAAAAATAAACTCACGTCCTTGCTGAAATGTATGCCATTATGCATTAATGCCAGCCAAAATTATGGAAATTAATGAAAATTAAAAAGTGTTAAATCTCAAGAAAGACATTCAGCT